>NW_026087467.1:0-64938 GCF_022539395.1 Myiozetetes cayanensis
GGAGTTTGGGGGTTTGGGGGCAGTTTGGGGTGGTTTGGGGAGAGTTTGGTTGGGGTTTGGGGAGAGTTTGTTGGGGTTTGGAGGAGTTTGAGTGGAGTTTGGGGGTTTTGGGGGCAGTTTGGGGGTTTTGGGGGTGGTTTGGGGGGGCAGTTTGGGGTTTTGCTCCTCCTGGCACAGGAGGGCCGGTGAGAGGAGAAGGGGGACAAATTGGGGGTTTGGGGTAGTTTGGGGGTTTGGAGGCAGTTTGGGGGTTTTGGCACCAGGAGGAGTGTGGGAGATCAACAGGGCAGGTGAGAGGAGAGGACAGATTGGGGTGAGAGGAGATGGGGGGGTTTGGGGCTGGTTGGAGGTTTGAGGGGGAGTTTGGGGGTTTGGGGGCAGTTTGAGGGGTTTTAGGGGCAGTTTGGGGGCAGTTTGGGGGTTTTGCACCAGGAGGAGGTGGTGGAGATCAACAGGGCCGGTGAGAGGAGAGGGGGACAGATTGGGGGGTCTGGGGGAGATTGGGGGTCTTGGGGCAGTTGAGGGTTTAGGGAGAGTTTGTTGGGGTTTGGGGGTAGTTTGGTGGGTTTTGCACCAGGAGTGAGGTGGTGGAGATCAACAGGGCCGGTGAGAGGGGATTGGGGGACAGATTGGGGGTTTGGGGGAGTTTGGGGGTTTGGGGAGTTTGGGAGTTTGGGGAGTTTGAGGGTAGTTTGGAGGAGTTTGAAGGGGTTTGGGGGTGGTTTGGGGAGCAGTTTGGGGGTTTTGCTCCTCCTGGCACAGGAGGACTGGTGAGAGGAGAAGGGGACAAATTGAGGGGTTTGGGGGTAGTTTGGGGGTTTTGGAGGCAGTTTGGGGGTTTTGCAACCAGGAGGAGGTGGTGGAGATCAACTGGGCCGGTGAGAGGAGAGGGGGCAGATTGGGGTCTGGGGGACTGGGGGTTTGGAGCTGGTTTGGGGGGTTTGAGGGGAGTTTGGGGGTTTTGGGGGCAGTTTGAGGGGTTTTGGGGGCAGTTTTGGGGGCAGTTTGGGGGTTTTGCACCAGGAGGAGGTGGTGGAGATCAACAGGGCCGGTGAGAGGGAGGGACAGATTGGGGGCTTGGGGGAGATTGGGGGTCTTGGGGGAGTTTGGGGTGGTTTGGGGAGAGTTTGTTGGGGTTTGGGGGTAATTTGGTGGGTTTTGCACCAGGAGGAGGTGGTGGAGATCAACAGGGCCGGTGAGAGGGGAAGGGGGGACAGATTGGGGGTTTGGGGGAGATTGGGGGTTTTGGGGGAGATTGGGGGTTTGGAGGACAGTTTGGGGGTTTGGAGGCAGTTTGGGGGAGATTGGGGCAGTTTGGGGGTCTTGGGGGAGTTTGGGGGTGGTTTGGGGAGAGTTTGTTGGGGTTTGGGGGTAATTTGGTGGGTTTTGCACCAGGAGGAGGTGTGGGAGATCAACAGGGCCAGTGAGAGGAGAAGGGGGACAGATTGGGGGTTTGGGGGAGATTGGGGGTTTTGGGGGCAGTTTGGGGGTTTTGGGGGCAGTTTGGGGTGGTTTGGAAGGGTTTGAGGGGGAGTTTGGGGGTTTTGGGGGCAGTTTGGGGGTTTTGGGGAGAGTTTGTTGGGGTTTGTGGAGAGTTTGTTGGGGTTTGGAGGAGTTTGAGAGGAGTTTGGGGGTTTTGGGGGCAGTTTGGGGGTTTTGGGGGAGAGTTTGAGGGGGTTTGAGGGCAGTTTGGGGGGTTTGGGGGCAGTTTGGGGGAGCAGTTTGGGGGTTTTGCACCAGGAGGAGGTGGTGGAGATCAACAGGGCCGGTGAGAGGAGAGGGGGGACAGATTGGGGGTTTGGGGGAGATTGGGGGGTTTGGGGGCAGTTTGGGGTGGTTTGGAAGGGTTTGAGGGGGAGTTTGGGGGTTTTGGGGGCAGTTTGGGGGATTTCGGGTATGGTTTGGGGGTTTCGGTACAGTTTGGGGGTCTTGGGGGCAGTTTGGGGAGTCTTGGGGGCAGTTTGGGGGTCTTGGGGGCAGTTTGGGGGTTTTGGGGGCAGTTTGGGGGTTTGGGGGCAGTTTGGGGGTTTTGGGGGCAGTTTGGGGGCAGTTTGGGGGTTTGCTCCTCCTGGCCCAGGAGGAGGTGGTGGAGATCAACAGGGCCGGTGAGAGGAGAGGGGGGGGACACCTGAAATTGGGGGGTCTGGGGGGTTTGTGGGGATTTTGGGGGGTTTTACCTCCAAATTTTGGGTGGTTTTACCTCCAAATTTTGAGGCTCCTCCCCGAGTGGGGGCGTGTCCAAATTTGGGGGGTTTCCCCCCCATTTTTCCCCCCAGAATCCCGACTCAACGGCGAGGCGGAGTGGGGGGGTTTTACCTCCAAATTGTGGGGGGTTTTACCTAAAATTTTGGGGGGTTTTACCTCCAAATTTTGGGGGGTTTTACCTCCAATTTTGGGGGGTTTTACCTCCAAATTTTGGGGGGTTTTACCTCCAATTTTGGGGGGTTTTACCTCCAAATTTTGGGTCTCCTCCCCGCGTGGGGGCGTGTCCAATTTTGGGGGGTTTTACCTCCAAATTTGGGGGGTTTTACCTCCAAATTTTGGGTCTCCTCCCCGCGGGGGGGCGTGTCCAAACCCCAATTTTGGGCATTTTCCCCCCAGAATCGCGGCCGAACGGCGAGGCGGAGTGGGGGGGGTTTACCTCCAATTTTGGGGGGGTTTACCTCCAATTTTGGGGGGTTTACCTCCAAATTTTGGGGGATTTTACCTAAAATTTTGGGGGGTTTTACCTCCAAATTTTGAGGCTCCTCCCCGCGCAGGGGCGTGTCCAATTTTGGGGGATTTTACCTCCAAATTTTGGGGGGTTTTACCTCCAAATTTTGGGGGGTTTTACCTCCAATTTTGGGGGGTTTTACCTCCAATTTTGGGGGGTTTTACCTCTAATTTTGGGGGGTTTTACCTCTAATTTTGGGGGGTTTTACCTCCAAATTTTGTGTCCAAACCCCAATTTTGGGCGTTTTTCCCCCCAGAATCCCGACCCAACGGCGAGGCGGGCAGGGCGGCGCTGGCCCAGGAGGATTGTCCCCCCATCGACCAACCCCTGTCCCCCGACGAGCGGCCCGGGGGGGCCGTGCTGGTGCTGGGGGGACCCCAAAACGGCCCCCCCGGAGGAGGAGGAGGAGGAGGAGGAGGAGGGGCAGGAGGAGGGGGAGGGGGTCGCGAGCGCTGCGGTCGCGACAGGGCCTGTTTCCTGCTCGGCCCCGACTACGCCCCCCCCCCAGAGGGACCCCTGCGCAAAGGTGGGTGAGGAAGGAACAAAACCCCCCCCTAATCCCTAAAAAAATACTCAAAATCTACCCCAAAATCAACCCCCTCCTGCCCCTGGGGGGACAAACACACCCCAACCCTAAAAAATCCCAAAATCTACCCCAAAAAATCCCAAAATCTACCCCAAAATCAACCCACTCCTGCCCCCTGGGGGGACAAACACACCCCAACCCTAAAATATCACAAAATCTACCCCAAAAATCCCAAAATCTACCCCAAAAAATCCCCAAATCTACCCAAAAAAATCCCAAAATCTACCCCCAAAAATCCCAAAATCTACCCCAAAATCAGCCCTAAAATCAACCCCAAAATCAACCCATTCCTGACCCTGGGGGGACAAACACACCCCAACCCCAAAAAATCCCAAAATCTACCCCAAAAATTCCCAAAATCTACCCCAAAATCAACCCATTCCTGACCCCGGGGGGGACAAATACACCCCAACCCTAAAAAATCCCAAAATCTACCCCAAAAAATCCCCAAATCTACCCCTAAGTCTGTCCCAAAATCAACCCCCTCCTGCCCCTGGGGGAACAAACACACCCCAACCCCCCAAAAATCCCAAAATCTATCCCCAAAAAATCCCAAAATCTACCCCAAAATCAACCCATTCCTGACCTTGGGAGGACAAACACACCCCAACCCCAAAATATCCCAAAATCAGCCTTAAAATTGACCCCAAAATCTACCCCAAAATCAACCCCCTCCTGCCCCTGGGGGGAACAAACACACCCAGACCCTAAAATATCCCAAAATCTACCCCAAAAAATCCCAAAATCTACCCCAAAATCAACCCATTCCTGACCCCGGGGGGGACAAACACACCCCAACCCCAAAAAATCCCAAAATCTACCCCAAAATCAACTCATTCCTGCCCCTGGGGGTAACAAACACACCTAGACACTAAAAAATCCCCAAATCAACCCTAAAATCAACCCATTCCTGCCCCTGGGGGGGACAAATACACCCCAACCCTAAAAAATCCCAAAATCTACCCCAAAAAATCCCAAAATCTACCCCAAAATCAACCCATTCCTGCCCCGGGGGGGACAAACACACCCCAAACCCAAAAAATCCCAAAATTAACCCCAAAAAAATCCCAAAATCTACCCCAAAATCAACCCATTCCTGACCCCGGGGGGGACAAACACACCCCAACCCCCAAAAATCCCAAAATCAGCCTTAAAATTGACCCCAAAATCTACCCCAAAATATCCCTTGGGGGTCCCTCAACCCCCCCCAGGGTGCCCCAAAATCCCTTGGGGATCCCCAAAACCCCCAGGGCACCCCAAAATCCCCCCAAAACTCCTCTGAGGGGTTCCCAATCCCCAAAAACCCTGGGGTCCCCAAAACTCCCCAACCCTGGGGTCCCCAACCCCCCAGGGCACCCCACAACCCCTCCCAACCCTCGGGGTCCCCAAACCCCCAGGGCACCCCAAAATCCCCCAACCTCCTCGGGGTTCCCAATCCCCAAACTCCCTGGGGTCCCCAAAACTCCCCAAATCCCCTGGGGTCCCCAAAAGCCCCAAACCCCCTGGGGTCCTCAACCTCCCAGGGCACCCCACAACCCCCCAACCCCTAGGGTCCCCAAAACCCTCCAGGGCACCCCAAAACCTCCCAAAACCCCTGGGGTCCCCAAAACCCCACCAACACCCTGGGGTCCCTCAACTTCCCCTGGGCACCCTAAAGCCTCCCCAACCCCTGGGGTCCCCAAACCCCAGCACCCTGGGGTCTCCAACCCCCAGGGCACCCTAAAACCCCCAAACACCCTGGGGTCCCCAACACTCCCAGGGCACCCTAAAACTCCTCCCAAAACCCCCAAAATCCCTGGGGTCCCCAACACCCTCGGGCACCCCAAAACCCTGGGGTCCCCAAAACCCTCCAGGGCACCCCAAAAACCCCCAAAACCCCTGGGGTCCCCAACACTCCCCCAGGGCACCCCAAAACCTCCCCAAACCCCCCAAAATCCCTGGGGTCCCCAAACCCCAGGCACCCCAAAAACCCCCTGGGGTCGCCCAAAACCCTCCCCAACACCCTGGGGATCCCCAACCCCCCAGGGCACCCAAAACCCCCAAACCCTCCCCGGGGTCCCCAATCCCTCCCACCCCCAAATCCCTGCCCTGCACGTCCCCCTCCCCTCCCCACCCCAGGGTCCCTCCCAGTCTCTGCCCTGCCCTGAACTGGGAGAACTGGGAGCTGTGTTTTTGGGGGGGCTCAGCTGCACAGACCCCCGGCGCTTTTTGGGGGCTCTGGGTGCCCTCTCTGCACACGCGTGCAAGGGGCGGGCCTGCTGGGGGCGGGGCCTGCTGGGGCGGGGCCTGCTGAGGGCAGGGCCTGCTGGGGGGTCCCTGTCCCCATTTTAGGGTCCTTGCCCTGTTTTAGGGTCCCTGTCCCCATTTTAGGGTCCCTGTCCTTGTTTAGGGTCCTTGTCCCCATTTTAGGGTCTCTGTCCCCATTTTAGGGTCCCTGTCCTTGTTTAGGGTCTCTGTCCCCATTTTAGGGTCCCTGTCCCCATTTGAGGGTCCCTGTCCCCGTTTTAGGGTCCCTGTCCCCATTTTAGGGTCCCTGTCCCCATTTAGGGTCCTTGTCCCCATTTTAGGGTCCCTGTCCTTGTTTAGGGTCCCTGTCCCCAGTTTAGGGTCCCTGTCCTGTTTTAGGGTCCTTGTCCCCATTTTAGGGTCCCTGTCCTGGTTTAGGGTCCCTGACCCCATAGATGGTCCCTGACCCCATAGATGGTCCCTGACCCCATAGAGGGTCCCTGTCCCCATAGGGGGGTACCTGTGCCAGTTTGGGGGTCCCTGACCCCATAGGGTGTCCCTGTCCCCATAGGGGGTCCCTGACCCCATAGGGTGTCCCTGTCCCCATAGGGGGTCCCTGACCCCATAGGGGGGTCCCTGTCCCCATTTGAGGGTCCCTGACCCCATAGAGCGTCCCTGACCCCATAGAGGGGTCCCTGTCCCCATAGGGGGGTCCCCAGGAGATTCCCTGACCCCATAGAGGGTCCCTGTCCCCATAGGGGTGTCCCTGTCCCCATAGAGGGGTCCCTGATCCCATAGAGGGTCCCTGTCCCCATAGGGGTGTCCCTGACCCCATAGAGGGTCCCTGACCCCATAGAGGGGTCCCTGTCCCCATAAGGGTGTCCCTGTCCCCATAGAGGGTCCCTGACCCCATAGAGGGTCCCTGACCCCATAGAGGGTCCCTGACCCCATAGAGGGTCCCTGTCCCCATAGGGGTGTCCCTGTCCCCATAGGGGGTCCCCAGGACATTCCCTGACCCCATAGGTCCCTGTCCCCATAGAGGTGTCCCTGCCCCCATAGGAGGGTCCCTGTCCCCATTTGAGGGTCCCTGTCCCCATAGAGGGGTCCCCAGGAGATTCCCTGACCCCATAGGGGGGTCCCTGACCCCATAGGGGGGTCCCCAGGAGATTCCCTGACCCCATAGAGGGTCCCTGACCCCATAGGGGTGTCCCCGTCCCCATAGAGGGTCCCTGTCCCCATAGGGGGTCCCTGTCCCCATAGGGGGGTCCCCAGGACATTCCCTGTCCCCATAGAGGGGGTGTCCCTGACCCCATAGGGGTGTCCCTGACCCCATAGGGGGGTCCCCAGGACATTCCCTGTCCCCATAGAGGGTCCCTGACCCCATAGGGGGGTCCCTGACCCCATAGGGGTGTCCCTGACCCCACAGGAGTGTCCCTGTCCCCATAGAGGGTCCCTGACCCCATGGAGGGGTCCCTGCCCCCATAGGGGTGTCCCTGACCCCATAGAGGGTCCCTGTCCCCATAGAGGGGGTCCCTGACCCCATAGGGGGGTCCCTGTCCCCATAGAGGGTCCCTGTCCCCATAGAGGGTCCCTGTCCCCATAGGGTCCCTGTCCCCATAGGGGTGTCATAGGGGGGTCCCCAGGAGATTCCCTGACCCCTTAGGGGGGTCCCTGTCCCTATAGGGGTGTCCTTGTCCCCATAGGGGGGTCCCTGCCCCCACAGGGGGGTCCCTGCCCCATAGGGTGTCCCTGACCCCATAGGGGTGTCCCTGACCCCATAGAGGGTCCCTGTCCCCATAGAGGGTCCCTGACCCCATAGAGGGTCCCTGTCCCCATAGGGTGGTCCCTGACCCCATAGGGGGTCCCCAGGAGATTCCCTGACCCCTTAGGGGGTCCCTGTCCCCATAGAGGGTCCCTGTCCCCATAGGGGTGTCCCCAGGGATCCCTGTCCCCATAGAGGGTCCCTGTCCCCATAGAGGGTCCCTGACCCCATAGGGGTGTCCCTGTCCCCATAGAGGGTCCCTGTCCCCATAGGGGTGTCCCTGTCCCCATAGGGGGGTCCCCAGGAGATTCCCTGTCCCCATAGAGGGTCCCAGACCCCATAGGGGGGTCCCCAGGACATTCCCTGACCCCATAGGGGTGTCCCTGTCCCCATAGGGGTGTCCCTGCCCCCATAGAGGTGTCCCTGACCCCATAGAGGGTCCCTGCCCCCATAGGGGGTCCCTGACCCCATAGAGGGGTCCCTGTCCCCATAGGGGGTCCCTGACCCCATAGGGGGTCCCTGCCCCCATAGGGGGTCCCTGACCCCACAGGGGGTCCCTGTCCCCATAGGGTGGTCCCTGACCCCATAGGGGGGTCCCCAGGAGATTCCCTGACCCCACAGAGGGTGTCCCTGCCCCCACGGGGGTCCCTGCCCCGGGTGACGCCCCCCCCTCTCCCGTTTCGTCCCCAGCGCTCGTCACCGCCTGAGACCCCCGACGGTGCCGCAGGTCAGCCGGGAGGGGGCGCCCTCATCCCCCTGGCCCCGCCCACAAACCGCGCTTGGCCCCGCCCCAAACCACCACTGGCCACGCCCCAAAACCACCCTGACCACGCCCCAAAAATCCATGGCCACGCCCCAAAATCCATGGCCACGCCCTCGTCTCGCCTTTGGCTCCGCCCACTTCGCACCCAGCCTGCGCATGCGCATTCGCCCGCACCGCTGCTTCACCTGGGATCCCCATCCCCAAAAAACAACCGGGACCTCCCCAAAAATACCCGGAATCCCCCCAAAAACACCCGCGACCCCCCCAAAACACACCTGGGAATCCCTAAATACACCTGGGACGCCCTAAATGCTCTTGGGACCCCCCCTTCCCCCCCCCAAACACCCGGGTTCCCCCAAAAGGCATCTGGGGACCCCCAAATTATACCTGGGACCCCCCCTAAAAACACCTGGGAACCCCCCCACAAAACATCTGGGGACCCCCAAAACCCGTGGGACCCCCTCCAAAAAACACCCGGACCCCCCAAATACACCTGGGACCTTCCCCCAGATCTTTAAGGGCCCCAAATCTTGGGGAGGGGTCCCCAAATCTTGAGGGGATCCCCATTTTCTGGGTAGGGGAGTGGGGGTCCCAAGCCTTGGGGTCCCAAAACCCCATGAGGGGGGTCCCAAATCTTGGGGAGGGGGTCCCCAAATCCTGAGGGGATCCCCCATTTCCTGAGAGGGGGGGTCCCCAATCCCATAAGGGGAGGGTCCCCAATTTCCAAGGGGAGGGGGAGGGGCAGGTCCTAAACCCCTTGGGGAGGGGCCATCACCTTTTGGGGGTCCCCAAATTTGGAGTGGGGGTGGGGGAATGTCCCACATCCCTGTGAGGTGGTGGGGGTGGGATCCCCATTTTTGGGGGGATGGGGGTCATCCCATTCTCCTGTGGGTGGGTGGGAGGGGTCCCCATTTTAGGGGCAGGAGATTCGGGGAGGGGGAGGTCCACATTTGGGCGAGGGGGCAATTTGGGGGAGGAGGGACCAAAAGTGGGGGAAGGGTTGAATGAGGAGGGGTTTACAAAGGGGGAGGTTTTTTTGGGGGTACTGACCCTTCCTTTCCTCCCCCTCCCCAATTTTTTGTGTCTCCCCTCCCCAAAAAGGCTACGAGAAGTCGCGGAGCCTCAACAGCATCACGGGGGTCCGGGTGGCTCCGGCCGCCCCCTTCGGCTCCCCAGCCCCCCCGGCGCCCCCGCTCCCCCATCCCCTCCATCCTCTGAGGGGGTCAGGGGCACCCCTTCCCCAAACACCCCTTTTACTGCCCCTCCCCAATCCCGGTGGGATTTGGGGCAGAAAAGGGGGAGAAACGGTAAAAAAAAAAACAAAAAAACTCATCAGTGGCAATGGGGGGAGGGGGCACCCTGAAATTGGGGGGGAGGGGATTTGTGGACACCCCTACCCCCAAAAAAGGGACTGGACCCCCAAAATGGAGGGGTGTCCCCCTTAAAAGACTGTGAAAGGGGGTGACGAGGGGACTCCCCCCACCCCCCCATGTCACCCCAAAAGGCTGCACTGCACTTTCTGGAGTGGGTGTGTCCCCCAAAAAAATTTGGGGTCCCATCAACCCCCAGCCATGTTTTGGGGGTTTGGGGCATCCCCTCCCCTCTCGGTGTGTGTCCCCGCCATGATCACTCAGGACTTGAGGAGCCCCCCCTAAATTCGTGTTACCCCTCCCCCACTTTGTCCCCTTCTCCCCATGTTTGTGTCTCCCCTCCCCCACCGTGTGTCCCCCTCCCCTCCCGGGCTCCCCACACCCTCCCCAAGCAATAACTGGAGCCTCCGGACACCCCGATGGCGGAGGACGACGGTGGAGGTAGGGCCGGGCCCCGCCCGGGTGTCCCCTCTGTCCCCACTGTCACCCCAAAATGGGGGGGGGAAGGGGATGACAATTTGGGGGGGGGCGAAAACGGGCCCCACTGCGAGGCCAGGCTGCGTTTCCATGGGAACGGGACTAGGCCTGAGCGCTACTACGAGGCCAGGCTGTGTTTCCATGGGAACAGGACTAGGCCACAGCCAGGCTGCATTTCCATGGTAACAGGACTAGGCCTGAGCCCTCACCGTGAGACCAGGCTGCGTTTCCATGGTAACAGCACTGGGCTGCAGCTCTCACTGCAAGACCAGGCTGTGTTTCCATGGGAACAGGACTAGGCCAGAACCCTCACTGCGAGCTCAGGCTGCGTTTCCATGGGAACAGGACTAGGCCAATGCCCTCATTGTGAGCTCAGGCTGTGTTTCCATGGGAACAGGACTAGGCCAGGCTGCATTTCCATGGTAACGGGACTAGGCCAGAGCCCTCACTGCAAGCTTAGGCTGTGTTTCCATGGGAACAGGACTAGGCCAGGCTGTGTTTCCATGGTAACAGGACTAGGCCAATGCCCTCACTGCAAGCTCAGGCTGTGTTTCCATGGTAACGGGACTAGGCCAGGCTGCATTTCCATGGTAACAGGACTAGGCCTGAGGTCTACTGTGAGCTCATGCTGTGATTCCATGGTAACAGGACTAGGCCAATGCCCTCACTGCAAGCTCAGGCTGCATTTCCATGGTAACAGGACTAGGCCAATGCCCTCACTGCAAGCTCAGGCTGCATTTCCATGGGAACAGGACTAGGCCTGAGGTCTACTGTGAGCTCATGCTGTGTTTCCATGGTAACAGGACTAGGCCTATGCCCTCATTGTGAGCTCAGGCTGTGTTTCCATGGTAACGGGACTAGGCCAATGCCCTCATTGTGAGCTCAGGCTGCGTTTCCATGGGAACAGGACTAGGCCTGAATGTTACTGTGAGGCCAGGCTGTGTTTCCATGGTAACGGACCTAGGCCAGGCTGTGTTTCCATGGGAACAGGACTAGGCCAGGCTGTGTTTCCATGGTAACAGGACTAGGCCTGAGGTCTACTGTGAGCTCATGCTGTGTTTCCATGGTAACAGGACTAGGCCAGAACCCTCACTGCGAGCTCAGGCTGCGTTTCCATGGGAACAGGACTAGGCCAGGCTGCATTTCCATGGTAATAGGACTAGACCTGAGGTCTACTGTGACCTCATGCTGTGTTTCCATGGTAACAGGACTAGGCCAGGTTGTGTTTCCATGGTAACAGCACTAGGCCAGGTTGTGTTTCCATGGTAACAGGACTAGGCCAGAGCCCTCACTGCGAGCTCAGGCTGCATTTCCATGGTAACAGGACTAGGCCTGAGGTCTACTGTGAGCTCATGCTGTGTTTCCATGGTAACAGGACTAGGCCAATGCCCTCACTGCGAGCTCAGGCTGCGTTTCCATGGTAACAGGACTAGGCCAGAGCCCTCACTGCGAGCTCAGGCTGTGTTTCCATGGTAACGGGACTAGGCCAGGCTGCGTTTCCATGGTAACAGGACTAGGCCAGGCTGCGTTTCCATGGGAGCAGGACTAGGCCAGGCTGCGTTTCCATGGTAACAGGACTAGGCCAATACCCTCACTGCGAGCTCAGGCTGCGTTTCCATGGTAACGGGACTAGGCCAGGCTGTGTTTCCATGGGAACAGGACTAGGCCTGAGCGTTACTGTGAGGCCAGGCTGTGTTTCCATGGTAACGGAACTAGGCCAGGCTGTGTTTCCATGGTAACAGGACTAGGCCTGAGCACTACTGCGAGGCCAGGCTGTGTTTCCATGGGAACAGGACTTGGCCAGAACCCTCACTGCGAGCTCAGGCTGCGTTTCCATGGTAACAGGACTAGGCCAGGCTGCATTTCCATGGTAATAGGACTAGACCTGAGGTCTACTGTGACCTCATGCTGTGTTTCCATGGTAACAGGACTAGACCTGAGCATTACTGTAAGGCCAGGCTGTGTTTCCATGGTAACAGCACTAGGCCAGGCTGTGTTTCCATGGTAACAGGACTAGGCCAGGTTGTGTTTCCATGGTAACAGGACTAGGCCAGAGCCCTCACTGCGAGCTCAGGCTGTGTTTCCATGGTAACAGGACTAGGCCAGAGCCCCCCAAACAAGCCCTACCCCCTTTGGGGGGGGCCGGGACCCCCCCAAACCTGCTCCCCCCACCACATTACGGGGGGTGGGGCCCTGGGGCGGCAGTTTGGGGTGGGGCCCCCAGGCGCCCCCTCCCGACCAGCATGTCTTGCATGTCCGACCCACGGTATTTATTGTTATATGCAAAAACAACCAAACCCCACCCTAAACCCCTTTAATTAACCCAAACCCACCCCTTGAGGGGTCCCCAATGTGGGGTCTCCCCCCTCCCCCTGCCCCGTGCGATGCAGCCGCGGGCTGGGGTGCCCCTCCCCTCCCCCAAAATCCCCCTCCCTGCGCAGCGGAGCCTTATGCAAATGACTCCTATGCAAATGAGATGCTAATGAGGACTAATTGCTCCCTGAGCGCACACCCCCAAACCCCCCAACTCGCTGCATGTTTGGGGAGTCCCCTCCCCTCCTCGCCTCGTGCTTTTTGGGGTGAAGGGTCTCCAGCCCCTCCCCACCTCGGGCTGCGCTGTAACGAGCTCTCCCCTCCCCTCCCTTAATTACTATTTATTAACACCTCATGAATATTCATGACCCTCCCCTTCCCCTCTCCTGGGATCGGTGCAATCCCCCTCCCCCTGTTATCTCTGGGGTTGTTTTTTTGGGGGTTTTGTTATGGGGGTGCCCCCGTTTTGGGGGGTCTCTGACTCAGGAAGGGGGGGAAGGGCGGGGCTGTGCCAGAATTGGGAGGGGCCCCGGGGGTTGGGGGAAGGGCGGGGGCCCTGCGGGGATGGGGAGGGGGTGGGGAGGGGGCTCAGCTATTTTTCACGCGGGGATTGAACGGCCACTGAAATTAAAAAGTGACCAAAAAAAAGGTGGGAATGGCCTTAAAATGGGGATTGGGGGAGGGGAGGGGAAGTGAGGGGAGGGGAGGGGGGCTGGGACACCTCGATATGTGGCACTTCAAGACACCCCCCAAAAGTGTCCAACCTGGATGTCACCCCGTGTGTCCCCCCCAGATGTTGGGGACCCCCAGAGGGTTGGAGACTCCCAGATGTTGAGCCCCCAGATGTTGGGGACCCCCCCCAGATGTTGGGGACCCCCAGAGGTGTTGGGGACCCCTCCAGGTGTTCAGGACCCCCCCCAGGTGTTGGGGACCCCAGAGGGGTTGGGGACCCCCAAATGTTGGGGACTCCCCAGGTGTTCAGGACCCCCCAGGTGTTGGGAACTCCCCGAGAGGGTTGGGGACCCCCAAATGTTGGGGACTCCCCCAGGTGTTCAGGACCCCCCCCAGATGTTGGGGACCCCCCAGGTGTTCAGGACCCCCTAGAGGTGTTGGGGACCCCCGCAGATGTTGGGGACCCCCCAGGTGTTGGAGACCCCACCCAGATGTTGGGGACCCCCCGGAGGTGTTGAGGACCCCCCCAAATGTTGGGGACCCCCCCCAGAGGTGTTGGGGACCCCCCCAGATGTTGGGGACCCCCCAGAGGGGTTGGAGACCCCCAGATGTTGGGGACCCCCCAGAGGAGTTGGGGACCCCCAAAAGGTGTTGGGGACCCCCCCAAATGTTGGGGACCCCCCCAGGTTTTGTGGACCCCCCCAAATGTTGGGGACCCCCCCAGATGTTGGGGACCCCCCCCAGATGTTGGGGATCCCCCCCAGATGTTGGGGGACCCCCAGAGGTGCTGGGGACCCCCCAGGTGTTGGGGACCCTCCCAGTGGTGCTGGGGACCCCCAGAGGTGTTGGGGACCCCCCCAGGTGTTGGGGACCCTCCCCAGAGGTTTGGGGACCCCCAGAGGTGTTGGGCCCCCTCCAGATGCTGGGGACCCCCCAGGTGTTCAGGACCCCCCAGGTGTTCAGGACCCCCAGAGGGGTTGGGGACCCCGAAATGTGTTAGGGGACCCCCGTGACCCCCCCCCAAATCCGAGGCCAGGGTTGGAGCGGGAATAGAAAAGCTCTTTATTCCGAAGGCGCCGGAGCTGGGAGGGGGACACGGGGGGCACAGGGACATGGGGGGACACGGGACACGGGGGACAGGAGGACACGAGGGGGGACATGGGAGGGACGTTGGGGGCACAGGTACATGGGGGGACACTGGGACACGGGGGGACAGGGGGGACATGGGGGGGACAGGGAGACATGGGGGGTCATTGGGAGGCACAGGGACATGGGGGGGCACAGGGGCATGGAGGGGACACGGGAGGGGACACAGGGACAAGGGGTGACATTGGGGGGCACAGGGACATGGGGGGGCATGGGGGGCACAGGGACATGGGGGGACACAGGGGGACACAGGGACATGGAGGGCACAGGGACATGGGGGACACAGGGACATGGGGGGACATTGTGGGGGGCACAGGGACATGGGGGGCATGGGGGATACGGGACATGGGGGACACAGGGACATGAGGGGTCATTGGGGGGCACAGGGACATGGGGGGACACGGGACATGGGGGAGGGACATGGGGGGCACAGGGACATGGGGGGACACAGGGACATGGGGATCATGTGGGGGCACAGGGACATGAGGGGACATTGTGGGGGCACAGGGACATGGGGGGACATGGGGATACGGGACATGGGGGAGCACAGGGACATGGGGGGGACATTGGGGGCACAGGGACATGGGGGGCACAGGGACATGGGGGACATGGGGGGCACAGGACATGGGGGGGCACAGGGACATGGGGGGACACATGGGGACACAGGGACATGGGGGGCACAGGGACATGGGGGGTCATTGTGGGGACACAGGGACATGGGGGAGGGACATTGGGGGCACAGGGACATGGGGGACATGGAGGGGCACAGGGGACATGGGGGGCACAGGGACATGGGGGGACACTGGGGGGACACAGGGACATGGGGGGGCACAGGGGCATGGAGGGGACATGGGGGGTGACAGGGACATGGGGGACATTGGGGGGGCACAGGGACATGGGGGGCACATTGGGGGACACAGGGACATTGGGGGCACAGGACATGGGGGGACACGGGACACGGGGGACACGGGGGCACGGGACATGGGACATGGGGGGACTCAGGGACATGGGGGGTCACTTGGTGGGGGACACAGGGACAGGTTGGGGGATGCACAGGGACATGGGGAGTCATTGGGGGGTGCACAGGGACATGGGGGGACATTGGGGGGCGACAGGGACATGGGGGGGGTCACTTGTGGGGGTACACAGGGACATGGGGGGCACAGGAGGACAAGTTTGGGGTGGGGACATTTGGGAGGGGGACATTGGGGATGGGGCACAGGGACATGGGCTAAGGGGACATGGGGGGTCACAGGGACTTTGGGGTGACAAGTTTGAAGGGGGGGACACGGGGATGGGGTCGTGACAGGGACACGGGACATGGGTAGGGGGGTGACAGGGACTGGGGTTAGGGTACACGGGGTGGGGTGACAAGTTTGGGGTGGGGGACACAGGGATGGGGTTGTGACAGGGACAAGGGGCTAAGGGGACACAGAGGCGGTGACAGAGACTTTGGGGTGACAAGTTTGGGGTGGGGGACACGGGGATGGGGTTGTGACAGGGACAAGGGGCTAAGGGGACACGGGGGGGTGACAGGGACCAGAGTTGGGGGACACAGGGGGGTGACAGGGACTTTGGGGTGACAAGTTTGGGGTGGGGGGACACATTTGGGAGGGGGGACACGGGATAGGGGTTGTGACAGGGACACGGGGGGTGGGGGTGACAGGGACCAGGGTTGGGGGACACGGAGGGTGACAGAGACTTTGGGGTGACAAGTTTGGGGTGGGGGGACACGGGGATGGGGTCGTGACAGGGACACGGGGGTGGGTGACAGGGACCAGAGTTGGGGGACACGGGGGTGACAGGGACTTTGGGGTGACAAGTTTGAGGTGGGGGACACATTTGGGAGGGGGAACACAGGGATAGGGTTGTGACAGGGACACAGGGGGTGACAGGGACTTTGGGGTGACAAGTTTGGGGTGGGGGACACGGGGATGGGGTCGTGACAGGGACACGGGGGTGGGGGTGACAGGGACCGGGTTTGGGGGATACGGGGGTGACAGGGACTTTGGGGTGACAAGTTTGGGGTGGGGGACACGGGGATGGGGTTGTGACAGGGACACAGGGGGATGGGGGTGACAGGGACCGGGTTTGGGGGTTGGGGGACACGGTGCCCACGGTGGGGTGGGGGTGGGGTGTCCCCGGGATCACAGTCGCGGTGTCACGGTGTGACAGTGTCCCCACGCCGCGGTGGCCGCGGTGTCACCGTCACTCACAGTAATTAATTGATTCGTTAAAAACTTCGTCAGCAGCGCGGAGGTGGGGGGAGGGCGTTCCCCCCTCCTCGGGGTTCCGGGGGTGGGGAGGGGCACACAGGGGACAGCAGATGGTGCCAGCCCATCCCCTGGGAGGGGACGGGAGTGTCCCCAACACCCGGCACGGTGTCACCACTCCCCACACACCTCCCCCACCCCCGGCGTGGCCGCGGTGCCACCAAGGGGGGAGGGGACACGGTGGTGTCCTCGGGGGGGGGGGAGGGGTGTCACAGTGTCACCCTTGGGGACTGGGTGTGTCCTCCGTGGCGGTGGGGTCACCCGTGGGGTCACAGTGTCACCTACAGGGTCACAGGGTCACCTGTGGGGTCCCAGTGTCACCCACAGTGAGGTGATGTCACCTACAGGGTCACAGTGTCACCTGTGGGCTCTCAGTGTCACCTACAGGGTCACGGTGTCACCCACAGGGTCACAGGGTCACCCACAGTGATGTGATGTCACCTGTGGGGTCACAGTGTCACCCACAGGGTCACAGTGTCACCTGTGGGCTCCCAGTGTCACCCACGGGGTCACAGTGTCACCCACAGTGATGTGATGTCACCCACAGGGTCACAGTGTCACCTGAAGGGACCTGTTGTCACCCACAGGGTCACTGTGTCACCCACAGTGATGTGATGTCACCCCCAGGGTCACAGTGTCATCTAAAGGGACACGGTGTCACCTACAGGGTCACAGTGTCACCCACAGTGATGTGATGTCACCTACAGGGTCCCAGTGTCACCCACAGAGTCACAGTGTCACCTACGGGGTCACAGGGTTACCCCTGGGATCACAGTGTCACCTGTGTCACCCACAGTGATGTTATGTTACCCACAGGGTCACAGTGTCACCTGTGGGGTCTCAGTGTCACCTACAGGGTCATGGTGTCACCTGGAGTGTCACAGTGTCACCTACAGAGTCACAGTGTCACCCATGGGGTCACAGTGTCACCCACGGGGTCACAGTGTCACCCACAGTGATGTGATGTCACCCACAGTGTCACAGTGTCACCCACGGGGTCACAGTGTCACCTGAAGGGACCTGTTGTCACCTATAGGTCACAGTGTCACCCACAGGGTCACAGTGTCACCTGTGGGGTCTCAATGTCACCTACAGGGTCACAGTGTCACCCACGGGGACATGGTGTCACCCATGGGGTCACAGTGTCACCTAGAGTGTCACAGTGTCACCTACAGGGTCACAGTGTCACCTGTGGGGTCACAGTGTCACCCGCAGGGTCACAGTGTCACCTGTGGGGTCATGGTGTCACCCAAGGGTCACAGTGTCACCCACAGGGTCTCAGTGTCACCTGGAGTGTCACAGTGTCACCTGTGGGGTCTCAGTGTCACCTACAGGGTCCTAGTGTCACCACGGGGTCACAGTGTCACCCATGGGGTCACAGTGTCACCCACGGGGTCTCAGTATCACCCACAGTGATGTGATGTCACCCACAGGGTCACAGTGTCACCTACAGGGTCACAGTGTCACCCACGGGGACATGGTGTCACCCATGGGGTCACAGTGTCACCTAGAGTGTCACAGTGTCACCTACAGGGTCACAGTGTCATCTACAGGGCCACGGTGTCACCCAAGGGTCACGGTGTCACCTATGGGGTCTCAGTGTCACCCTCGGGCTCAGGGACACCCCAGGTTGTCCCCAGGGCTGTGCTGGTGGCCTCAGTGCCACCCTCGGCCCGGGGGTGATGCCACTTGTCCCTGCTGGTGTCACCTCATGGGGACCTCTCCTCATTGTCCCTGTTGTCACCAGAGGTGCCACCTGTCCTTGTCCCTGCTGGTGTCACCTCATGGGGACCTCTCCTCATTGTCCCCGTTGTCACCAGAGGTGTCACCTCATGGGGACCTCTCCTCATTGTCCCCGTTGTCACTGCAGGTGCCACCTGTCCTTGTCCTGGCTGGTGTCACTGTAGGTGCCTTGGGGACACCTCCTGGCCCTCGTTGTCACCGCAGGTGCCACCAGGGCCTGTCCTCGTCCTTGTGGGTGCCACCTCATGGGGACGTGTCCTTGTCCTCAGTGTCACCCAGGTGACGTCCTTCTCCCTGCTGTCACCTCCTGGTGACACCTCCTGTGTCCTTGTCCTTGTCCCCACAGGTGCCACCTTGTCCTTGTCCCCGTTGTCACCTCCTGGTGACACCTCCTGTGTCCTTGTCCTTGTCCCCACAGGTGCCACCTTGTCCTCGTTGTCCCCGTTGTCACCTCAGGTGCCACCTCTCCTCATCCTCCATGGTGTCACCTCACAGGACCTGTCCTTGTCCTCGTTGCCACCTCAGGTGCCACCTCTTTGTCCTCACTGGTGTCACCTCATGGGGACCTCTCCTTGTCCTTGCTGTCCCCGTTGTCACCTCAGGTGCCACCTCTCCTTGTCCTCGCTGGTGTTGCCTCACAGGGACCTGTCCTTGTCCTCGTTGTCCCCGTTGTCACCTCAGGTGCCACCTCTCCTCATCCTCCATGGTGTCACCTCATGGGGACCTGTCCTTGTCCTTGCTGTCCCCTCAGGTGCCACCTCTCCTCATCCTCCATGGTGTCACCTCATGGGGACCTCTCCTTGTCCTCGTTGTCACCTCAGGTGCCACCTCTCCTTGTCCTCCATGGTGTCACCTCATGGGGACCTGTCCTTGTCCTTGTTGTCACCGTTGTCACCTCAGGTGCCACCTCAGGTGCCACCTCTTTTTGTCCTCGCTGGTGTCACCTCATGGGGACCTGTCCTTGTCCTCGTTGTCACCTCAGGTGCCACCTCTCCTTGTCCTCGCTGGTGTCACCTCATGGGGACCTGTCCTTGTCCTCGTTGTCACCTCAGGTGCCACCTCTCCTTGTCCTCCATGGTGTCACCTCACAGGACCTGTCCTTGTCCTTGCTGTCACCTCAGTGCCACCTCAGGTGCCACCTCTCCTTATCCTCCATGATGTCACCTCACAGGGACCTCTCCTTGTCCTCGTTGTCACCTCAGTGCCACCTCAGGTGCCACCCTCCTCTCCTCGTTGTCCCCGTTGTCACCTCAGGTGCCCCCCGTCCTCGTGGTCCTCGCTGGTGTCACCTCACTGTCCCCAGGGGGGTCCCCTCCGTTGTCCCCTTTGTCACCGGGGGGGGCCACCAACCCCTCCCAGCCCCCCTCCCCCAGCCCATCCCGGGGGCTCTGGGGGTCCTCGGGGTCCCTGGGGTCCCTCGTGGGTGTCCCTCGGGGTGTCCCAGGGTGTCCCCTGTGTCCCCACCCCCCTCCCCAGGTCATACCTCGGACTCGAGGCTGGAGAAGTGGGCGGAGCCTCTGCGGGCCCCAAAGGCTCCGCCCCGCCCCCGCGGCCCCCGCAGCCGTGGTGGTGGTGATGGTGGTGGTGGTGGTGGGAGGGTGGTGGTGAGGGGTTGGGCGGTGACGGCGGCGAGGGGGCCGGGTGGGCGTGGGGTGTCCCCAGAGCCCCAGAACGCCCCCTGCCCCCGCCCCCACCCGCGCCCCCACGCGCTCAGGTCCTCCAGGCTGCGGGAGGCGGGGGCGGCGGCCGCAGGGGGCCGTGGCGGCAGGGGGGCAGGCAGCCTCAAAATCCTCCCAGGGACCCCACCCCTCCGACCCCCAGTATCCCGGGTGGGGGTCCCCACGCGTGACCCCCTCCCCAGCACGTCCCAGTCCCGCAGCCGCTCGGCCGAGCAGCTCCGGCAGCGGGGCGGCAGCAGGGGGCCGCGTAGTGCGGGGGAGACCCCAAAACTCCAGGCTGCCCCCAGGCGGGACCCCGTGAGGACCCCCTGCCTCAGGGACCCCCCAGCCTCTCTGCCGACCAGCAGCGCCCCGGCGGGGGGTGCGGGGGTGGGGGAGCCCCCTCGATCGCGGCCGGGCAGGGAGCAGAAATAAGGGGGTGCGGCAGGGGGCCTGCACCCAGCACGGGGGGCCCGGCGGGGGGCGGGGGCGGGGGGGTTTTGGGGCAGAGAAGGGGGCGGCGGGGGTCCCGCGGGGGGTGGTGGGGCGTGGCGGGCGGGGGCGGCCTCGAACCCTTCGGAATCCGAGTCGGAGATGTCGGGGTACAGGGCGGGGGTCCCGTGGGAGCGGGGGGTCGCGGCGGCGAAATGGGGTGCCCCCGGCACAGGTGGGGGCGGTGCGGGGGGCGGGCGCAGCAGGGGCTGCGTTTCGGGTCCCCTCCCCGCGGTGGGCGCGGCGCGGGGTCTCTCGCGGGGGGGCGCGGGGGCTCCGCTCGTCCTCGTAGGCCAAGCGCGCGTAGGCGAAGGGGGTCGGGCTCCATCATCACCAGCCCCCGTCCCGGAGCCCCCAAAGCCTCGTAGAGCCCCCGGGGTCGGCGGGGCCAGGGCGGGGTGAAGGGGTCGGGGGCGGGTACCGGGCCGGGGGTGCGCGGGGGGTGGGGAGGAGAGCGGGCAGGGGTCCCCGGCTGAGCCTCCTGCGGTTCGATGGGACCGTAGAAGCGATGGAAGGACTCGGGGGCCCGGCGGGGCTGGGGGTCGCGGGGTCTCCAGCGCTCGGCAGGGGGCGGGGCGGCGGTCGCGGGGGTGGGCGTGGGGAGGGCGGGGGCGTGGTGGGAGGGGAGCGGAGCAGGGGGCGCGCAGGGCGTGGGGGGGCGTGGGGGTCCTCGGCGCTGCAGCAGCTGTACATGCCCTGGAGATGGGAGGAGGGGGACAAAGGGGACACAAAGGGACACGGTGGCACTGAGGGGAGAAGGCGGGGGACGGGGAGCACCCCGTGTCCCCACCCTGTCCCCACCCTGTCCCTGTGTCCCCACCCTGTCCCCACCCCTGTCCCCCTGTCCCTCCCCACCCTGCTCTGTCCATCCTTGGTCCCCACCCCTTGTCCCTGTCCTTGTCCCCACATCCCCCGCCGTGTCCCTTTAATGTCCCCAAACACCTCCAATGTCCCCAATCCCCCAATGTGTCCCTCGATTCCCCAGTCCCCCAAGGCCCTAAATGTCCCAATGTGTCCACAATGTCACCCCAGTGTCCCCAATCCCCCAATGTCCCCACTCCCCAATGTCCCCAACACCTCCAGTGTCCCCAATGTCCCCCAAGTGTTCCCCAATGTCCCCACTGTCCCCAATGTCCCCAATGTCCCTAATCCCCCAATGTCCCCAATCCCCTTTATCACCCCAATGTCCCCAATGTCCCGAGGGTCCCCAATCCCTTTAACATCCCCAATGTGCCCAACACCCCCAACATCCCCAATGTCCCCAATGTCCCCAATCCCCTTTATCACCCCCAGTGTCCCCAACGTCCCCAGTGTCCCCTGCTGTCCCCAATGTCCCCAATCCCCTATGTCCCCAATGTCCCCAATCCCCTTTATCACCCCCAGTGTCCCCAATGTCCCCAGTGTCCCCAACACCCCCAATGTCCCCAATGTCCCCAATGTCCCCCAGTGTCCCCTACCCTGCTGAGGGCCAGCAGGCAGCGCAGCCGGCCGGGCGTGCCCATGTCCCCAATGTCCCCAGTGTCCCCAGTCCCCCAATCCCCCAATGTCCCTCATGTCTCCAATCCCCAATGTCTCCAATCGCCCCAATCCTCCCCAACACTCCCAACACCCCCAGTGTCCCCCCAAGGTGTCCCCTACCCTGCTGAGGGCCAGCAGGCAGCGCAGCCGGCCGGGCGTGCCCATGTCCCCAATGTCCCCAATGTCCCCAATGTCCCCAACATCCCCAGTGTCCCCCCAGTGTCCCCCCAATGTCCCCTACCCTGCTGAGGGCCAGCAGGCAGCGCAGCCGGCCGGGCGTGCCCATGTCCCCAATGCCCCCAATGTCCCCAATGTCCCCAATGTCCCCAATGTCCCCAACATCCCCAATGTCCCCCCAGTGCCCCCTACCCTGCTGAGGGCCAGCAGGCAGCGCAGCCGGCCGGGCGTGCCCAGGTGCCGCAGTTTCCAGTGCACGAGGTGCTCCCAGGCGAAGACGAGCAGGCTGAGCCCCATGGCCACGAGCAGCATGTAGAACACCCCGGCCATGTTGTCGATGTCCAGCTTGCTGCTCATCACCTCCAGCTTCTCCTGGTGGCAGATCCCCGACAGCCACAGCCGCTCCAGCATCTCGATCTCGTCTGGGGTGGGGGGGTTGGGGAGAAAGGGGGTTTAAAGGGTCGTCTTGGGGGTTTAGAGGTCACCTCAGGGGGTTAGAGGGTCATTCTGGTGGCTTAAAGGGTCATCTTGGGGGGTTTCAAGGGCATCTCGGGGGGTTAAAGGGTCATTTTGGGGGTCTGGCGGGTCGTGTTGGGGGGGTTTGGAGGTCATCTTGGGGATTTTGAAGGTCATCTTGGAGGGTTAAAAGTCTCCTTGGGGGGGTTGAGGGTCATCTTGGGTGTTAAGGGGTCATCTTGGGGGGTTAAAGGGTCATCTTGGGGGGTTAAAGGGTCATCTTGAGGTGTTGGAGGGTCATTTAGGGGTTGAGGGTCA
Source organism: Myiozetetes cayanensis (assembly GCF_022539395.1). Classification (NCBI taxonomy): domain Eukaryota; kingdom Metazoa; phylum Chordata; class Aves; order Passeriformes; family Tyrannidae; genus Myiozetetes; species Myiozetetes cayanensis. The sequence goes on from NW_026087467.1 coordinate 22,664, forward strand.
TCTCGGGGGTTAAAGGGTCATCTTGGGGGTTTTGAGGTCATCTTTGGGGGTTTGGAGGTTGTCTTGGGGGGTTAAAGGGTCATCTTGGGGGGTTAAAGGGTCATCTTGGGGGTTTTTGAGGGCATCTTGGGGGGTTAAAAGTCACCTCGGGGGGTTTGGAGGTCGTCTTGGGGGGTTTGAAGGTAATCTCGGTGGATTGGAGAGCCCAGGACGCCCCACCCAACTCCTCCAGGACCCCTCCCCAGACCCACCATCCCCCAGGGGCTGGAGCAGGGCGAGGTCCACGGGGCGTTTCCAGCGGGAGCCCCTCTGCAGGGCAATGCCGTGGGGACCCCAAAAACCCCCAAAACTCCCTCCAGGACCCTTCAAACCTTGTCCAGGACCCCTCAAACCCCCTCCAGGACCCCCCCCAGACCCACCATCCCCCAGGAGCTGCAGCAGGGGCGAGGTCCACGGGCGTTCCAGCGGGAGCCCCTCTGCAGGGTAATGCTGTGGGGACCCCAAAACCCCCAAATCCCCCCCCAGACCCCCAGACTCCCCCCAGACCCACCATCCCCAGGAGCTGCAGCAGGGCGAGGTCCACGGGGTGTTTCCAGCGGGAGCCCTCTGCAGGGCGATGCCGTGGGGACCCCAAAACCCCCAAATCACCCCAAATCCCCCCAAATCCCTCCAGGACTCCCCCAGAGCCCCCCCAGACCCACCATCCCCAGGAGCTGCAGCAGGGCGAGGTCCACGAGGCGTTTCAGCGGGAGCCCCTCTGCAGGGGCGATGCCGTGGGGACCCCCAAACCCCCCAAATCCCCCCCAAATCCCCCACAAACCCCTCCAGGACTCCCCCCAGAGCCCCCCCAGACCCACCATCCCCCAGGAGCTGCAGCAGGGCGAGGTCCACGGGGCGTTTCCAGCGGGAGCCCCTCTGCAGGGCGATGCCGTAGCCGGTGGAGGCGAAGACCTTGCCCGAGCCGATGGTGACGAGCTTGCAGCCCTCCTCCTTGCGCGCCATGTAGTTCAGCACCGCCGCGTCGTAGATGAACGCGTCCAGCTTCCTGAGGGACCGCCCACCGCGCCATCGGACACGCCCACCGCCGGAGGGAACCGCCCACCACACCCTCGGACACGCCCACCGCCGGAGGGAACCGCCCGCCACGCCCTCGGACACGCCCACCGCTGGAGGGAACCGCCCACCGCGCCTCGGACACGCCCACCGCCGGAGGGAACCGCCCACCACCCCTCGGACACGCCCACCACCATCAGACACGCCCACTGCCAGTGGGAACTGCCCACCACACCCTCGGACACGCCCACGCCATCGGACACGCCCACAGCCGGAGGGAACCGCCCACCACGCCCTTGGACACGCCCACCACCATCAGACACGCCCACCACCGGAGGGAACCGACTACTGTACCTTTGGACACGCCCACTGCCCCCTCAGACACGCCCACTGCCCCCTCGGACACGCCCACCCACCTCAGACACGCCCACCACCATCAGACACGCCCACCCACCTCAGACACACCCACTGCTCCCTTGGACACGCCCACTGCCCTCAGACACGCCCGCCGATGGCGAGAACTGCCCACTGCCCCCTCGGACACGCCCACTGCCTTGGACACACCCACCCACCTCAGACACACCCACCACCACCAGACACGCCCACCACCGGAGGGAACCGCCCACTGATGGCAAGAACCGCCCACCGCCATCGGACACGCCCACTGCCGGAGGGAAACGCCCACCGCCATCGGACACGCCCACCCACCTCAGACACGCCCACCCACCTCAGACACACCCATCCACCTCAGACTCGCCCACCACCACCAGACACGCCCATCACTGGAGGGAACTGCCTACTGTACCCTTGGACACGCCCACTGCCATCAGACACACCCACCGGCCCCTCAGACACGCCCACCCACCTCAGACACACCCACCACCATCAGACACGCCCACCACCGGAGAGAAGCGCCCACTACCCCCTCAGACACGCCCACCACCATCAGACACGCCCACCACCGGAGAGAAGCGCCCACTACCCCCTCAGACACGCCCATCCACCTCAGACACGCCCACCGGTACCTCAGACACGCCCACCCACCTCAGACACGCCCACTGCCCCCTCAGACACGCCCACTGCCCCCTCGGATACGCCCACAACTCCTGGGACATGCCCACCCCCTCTTGGACACGCCCACCGCTGATGGGCACCGCCCACGGCCACGCCCAGCCCCACCCGACACCCACTGCCATGACCACACCCATGACCACACCCTGTGACCACACCCATTGACCACACCCACAACCCTGTGACCACACCTACTGACCACACCCACTGACCACAGCCACGACCACACCCTGTGACCACACCCTGTGACCACACCCATGGCCACACCCAGTGACCACACCCTGTGACCACACCCATGATCACACCCTGTGACCACACCCATGATCACACCCATGACCACACCTATTGACCACACCCATGACCCTGTGACCACACCCACTGACCACGCCCCCATACCCCGGTTTTAGGTGGTGCAGCGCGTCCTCCACGCCCCTCTGGTTGTATCTGACCCTCTGACCACACCCATGGCCACACCCGTGTCCATACCCCGTTTTGAGGTGGTGCAGGGCGTCCTCCACGCCCCTCTGGTTGTATCTGACCCTGTGACCACACCCTGTGACCACACCCAGTGACCACTCCCAGTGACCACACCCTGTGACCACACCCAGTGGCCACACCCATGACCACACCCATTGACCACGCCCCCATACCCCGTTTTGAGGTGGTGCAGGGCGTCCTCCACACCCCTCTGGTTGTACCTGACCCTGTGACCACACCCATGACCACACCCATTGACCACGCCCTGTGACCACACCCAGTGACCACACCCATGACCACACCCCTGTGACCACACCTTGTGACCATACCCTGTGACCACACCCATGACCACACCCTGTGACCACACCCAGTGACCACACCCATGACCACACCCATGGCCACACCCTGTGACCACACCCATGACCACACCCATGGCCACACCCTGTGACCACACCCATGACCACACCCATGACCACATCCTGTGACCCCACCCAGTGACCACACCCATGACCACACCCACGCCCCCATACCCCGTTTTTAGGTGGTGCAGGGCATCCTCCACGCCCCTCTGGTTGTATCTGACCCTGTGACCACACCCAGTGACCACACCCAGTGACCACACCCATGACCACACCCATGCCCTCACCCTGTTTTTAGGTGGTGCAGGGCGTCCTCCACGCCCCTCTGGTTGTATCTGACCCTGTGACCACACCCATGACCAGACCCGTTGACCACGCCCCCATACCCCGTTTTGAGGTGGTGCAGGGCGTCCTCCACGCCCCTCTGGTTGTATCTGACCCAGTGACCACACCCTGTGACCACACCCATGACCACACCCATGACCACACCCAGTGACCATACCCTGTGACCACACCCTGTGACCACACCCATGACCACACCTATTGACCACACCCATGACCCTGTGACCACACCCATGGCCACACCCATGTCCATACCCCGTTTTTAGGTGGTGCAGCGCGTCCTCCACGCCCCTCTGGTTGTATCTGACCCTGTGACCACACCCTCTGACCACACCCATGACCCTGTGACCACACCCCTGAGACCACACCCATGACCACACCCTGTGACCACACCCATGACCACACCCTGACCACACCCATGTCCATACCCCGTTTTGAGGTGGTGCAGGGCGTCCTCCACGCCCCTCTGGTTGTACCTGACCCAGTGACCACACCCTGTGACCACACCCATGACCACACCCCTGTGACCACACCTTGTGACCATACCCTGTGACCACACCCATGGCCACACCCTGTAACCACACCCAGTGACCACACCCATGACCACACCCATGGCCACACCCAGTGACCATACCCTGTGACCACACCCAGTGACCACACCCTGTGACCACACCCAGTGACCACACCCTGTGACCACACCCATGACCACACCCATGACCACATCCTGTGACCCCACCCAGTGACCACACCCATGACCACACCCACGCCCCCATACCCCGTTTTTAGGTGGTGCAGGGCATCCTCCACGCCCCTCTGGTTGTATCTGACCCTGTGACCACACCCAGTGACCACACCCATGACCACACCCCATGCCCTCACCACCATACCCTGTTTTTAGGTGGTGCAGGGCGTCCTCCACACCCCTCTGGTTGTATCTGACCCTGTGACCACACCCATGACCACACCCAGTGCCACACCCAGTGACCACACCCTGTGACCACACCCATGACCACACCCATGACCACACCCATGACCACACCCATGACCACATCCTGTGACCCCACCCAGTGACCACACCCATGACCACACCCTGTGACCACACCCATGCCCTCACTCCGTTTTTAGGTGGTGCAGGGCGTCCTCCACACCCCTCTGGTTGTATCTGACCCTGTGACCACACCCTGTGACCACACCCATGACCCTGTGACCACACCCGTGACCACACCCATGACCCTGTGACCACACCCAGTGACCACACCCAGTGACAACACCCATTGACCACACCCATGACCACACCCATGACCACACCCACGCCCCCATACCCTGTTTTGAGGTGGTGCAGGGCGTCCTCCACACCCCTCTGGTTGTATCTGACCCTGTGACCACACCCTGTGACCACACCCTGTGACCACGCCCCCATACCCTGTTTTTAGGTGGTGCAGCGCGTCCTCCACGCCCCTCTGGTTGTATCTGACCATGTAGCTGTGCATGGCGGGGTAGTTGCTGCGGATGTTCTTCTCGGTGCTGCCGTTGGGCACCGTCCCGAACTTCAGCGGCGGGTACTGCTCCTGGGGGCGCTGGAACTGCGCCCCAAAAATTCCATTGGGACCCCAAAAATTCCACTGGAACCTCAAAACCCCCACTGGAACCCACAGGTACCCACTGACACCCCCCAGGCATGAGCAGGGGGTGCTGCTCCTGGGGCCGCTGGAACTGCCCCCAAAATTCCATTGGGACATCAAAAATCCCATTGGGACCCCAAAAACCCCACTGGGACACCAAAGATCCCATTGGGACCCCAAAAGCACCATTGGGACACCAAAAACCCCCACTGGAACCCACAGGTACCCACTGACACCCCCTGGGCATGAGCAGGGGGTGCTGCTCCTGGGGGTGCTGGAACTGCGCCCCAAAATCCCATTGAGACCCCAAAAAATTCCATTGGAACCTCAAAACCCCAGTGGAACCCACAGGACCCCAAAAATCCCATTGAGACCCCCAAAACCCCACTGGGACACCAAAGATCCCATTGGAACCCTGGAAACCCCACTGGGACACCAAAAATCCCATTGGGACCCCAAAAAGCCCATTGGGACCCCAAAAACCCATTGGGACACCTGCTTCTCCTCTGTGTCCTACCCTGTCCCTTGAGGTCCCCCCACCCCCCGGGGGTGTCACCCCATGTCCCCAATGCCCCCTCACCATGTCCCCCTCATGTCCCCTGATGTCCCTCACCCCCGGGGTGTCACCTCATGTCCCCCATGTCCCTTGATGTCCCCACCCCCGGAGTGTCCCCCACTGTCCCCTGATGTCCCCACCCCCGGGAGTGTCACCCCATGTCCCCAATCCCCTCACCGTGTCCCCCATGTCCCTGGATGTCCCCACCCCCGGTGTCCCCCATGTCCCTCCACCCCAGGGTGTCCCCCCTGTCCCTGGATGTCCTCCACTCCCGGGGTGTCACCCCTGTCCCCACCCCGGGTGTCACCCCATGTCCCCCCTGTCCCTGGATGTCCCCACCCCCGGGGTGTCACCCCATGTCCCTGGATGTCCCCCACCCCCGGGGTGTCACCCATGTCCCCCCTGTCCCTGGATGTCCCCCACCCCCGGGAGTGTCCCCCATGTCCCTCATGTCCCTTGATGTCCCCACCCCCGGGGGTGTCACCCCATGTCCCCCATGTCCCCTGATGTCCCCACCCCCAGGGTGTCACCCCATGTCCCCCATGTCCCTGGATGCCCCCTACCCCGGGGTGTCACCCCATGTCCCCTCACCCCCGGAGTGTCCCCCCATGTCCCCTGGATGTCCCTGATGTCCCCACCCCCGGGGTGTCACCCCATGTCCCTGGATGTCCCTGATGTCCCCACCCCCAAGGTGTCACCCATGTCCCTTGATGTCCCCACCCCCGGGGTGTCATCCCATGTCCCCACCCCCGAGGGTGTCACCCCATGTCCCCAATCCCCCCTCACCATGTCCCCCATGTCCCTGATGTCCCCCACCCCAGGGTGTCACCGTGTCCCCATGTCCTGGATGTCCCCACCGGGTGACGCTGTCCCGGCCTGTCCCTGGATGTCCCCCACCTGTCCCTGGATGTCCCCCACCCCCAGGGTGTCACCCCATGTCCCCCGTCCCTGGATGTCCCCCCACCCCCCGGGGGTGTCACCTTGCGGTCGCTGAGGCCGGACACGGTGTCCACGTACTCCTCCTGGATCATGAAGGCCGCCAGGTTGGCGGTGTAGCTGGCGAGGAAGATGACGGCGAAGAAGGCCCAGACCAGCACCATGATCTTGCTCGTGGTGCCCTTGGGGTTCTCCACCGGCACCGAGTTGTTGAACACCAGCGCCCACAGCAGCCAGATCGACTTGCCGATGGTGAAGGTGGAGCCCCCCGCGCCTGGGGGGGACACCAGGGGTCACAGAGGGTCACACGGGGTCATCCAGGGTCACAGGGGCACAGGGGACACAGAGATGGGGTCACAGGGGGACAGGGGACACCGGGGGGGTCACACAGGGTCACACAGGGACAGGGGACATTGGGGGGGTCACACAGGGACAGGCAGGGACACCCAGGGATGGGGTCCCAGCAGCGCCCACAGCAGCCAGATCGACTTGCCGATGGTGAAGGTGGAGCCCCCCGCGCCTGGGGGGGACACAGGGGGTCACAGGGGGACAGGGGACACGGGGACATTGGGGGCACACAAGGACACCCAGGGATGGGGTCCCAGCAGCGCCCACAGCAGCCAGAGGGGCTTGCCGATGGTGAAGGTGGGGCCCCCCGCGCCTGGGGGGGACACCAGGGGGTCACACGGGGTCATCCAGGGTCACCCAGGGACAGGGGACATCGGGGGGGTCACACAGGGACACTCAGGGTCAGGAACAGGGGGGTCCCAGCAGCGCCCACAGCAGCCAGATCGACTTGCCGATGGTGAAGGTGGAGCCCCCCGTGCCTGGGGGGGACACCAGGGGGGTCACACGGGGTCATCCAGGGTCACCCAGGGACAGGGGACATCGGGGGGGTCACACGGGGACAGGGGACACCAGGACAGGGTCACACAGGGTCACAGGGGGACAGGGGACACGGGGACATTGGGGGGGTCACACAGGGACACCCAGGGATGGGGTCCCAGCAGCGCCCACAGCAGCCAGAGGGGCTTGCCGATGGTGAAGGTGGAGCCCCCCGCGCCTGGGGGGGACACAGGGGGGTCACAGGGGGTCACAGGGGGACAGGGGACACAGGGACAGGGTCACAGGGGGACAGGGGACATGGGGACAGGGTCACCCAGGGTCAGGGGACATTGGGGGGGGGTCACAGGGCGTCTCAGGGGTTCATCCGGGGACAGGAGAAATGGGGACAGGGTCACACGCAGTCACCCAGGGACACAGGACACTGGGGTCACAGCTGTCCCCAGGTGTCTCCAGGTGTCCCCAGTGTCCCCACTCACACTGACCACTGACCATGCTCCATTTGTGTCCCCCCCATCCCAGGTGTCCCCTCCCACCCCAGGTGTGCCCAGGTGTCCCCAGATGTCCCCAGGTGTCCCCCCAGGTGTCCCCACTCACGCTGGCCGCTGGCCAGGCTCCGGTTGTAGCCCCTCCCACTCCAGATGTGTCCCCAGGTGTCCCCTCAGGTGTCCCCAGGTGTCCCCTCGCATCCCAGGTGTGTCCCCAGGTGTGCCCCCAGGTGTGCCCAGGTGTCCCCTCCCACCCCAGGTGTCCCCAGGTGTCCCCACTCATGCTGGCTGCTGGCCAGGCTCCAGTTGTGTCCCCTCCCATCCCAGGTGTGCCCTCCCACCCCAGATGTCCCCAGGTGTCCCCCCAGGTGTCCCCAGGTGTCCCCACTCACGCTGACCACTGGTCATGCTCCATTTGTGTCCCCCCCATCCCAGGTATGTCCCCAGGTGTCCCCCCAGGTGTCCCCCCAGGTGTCCCCAGGTGTCCCCAGGTGTCCCCACTCACGCTGGCCGCTGGCCAGGCTCCAGTTGTGCCCCCCCCATCCCAGATGTCCCCAGGTGTTCCCAGGTGTCCCCAGGTGTCCCCCCAGGTGTGCCCAGGTTTCCCCACTCACGCTGGCCACTGGCCAGGCTCCAGTTGTGTCCCCTCCCATCCCAGGTGTCCCCTCAGGTGTCCCCACTCACGCTGGCCACTGGCTTGGCTCCATTTGTGTCCCCCCCATCCCAGGTGTCCCCAGGTGTGCCCAGGTGTCCCCTCCCATCCCCAGGTGTCCCCAGGTCCTCCCAGGTGTCCCCAGGTGTGCCCAGGTGTCCCCTCCCATCCCAGGTGTCCCCAGGTGTCCACACTCACGCTGGTCGCCAGTCAGGCTCCGGTTGTGTCCCCTCCCACCCCAGGTGTCCCCAGGTGTGCCCAGGTGTCCCCAGGTGTCCCCCCAGGTGTGCCCAGGTGTCCCCACTCACGCTGGCCGCTGGCCATGCTCCGGTTGTGTCCCTTCCCACCCCAGGTGTGCCCAGGTGTCCCCCCAGGTGTCCCCTCCCATCCCAGGTGTCCCCAGGTCCCCCCAGGTGTCCCCACTCACGCTGGCCGCTGGCCAGGCTCCAGTTGTGTCCCCTCCCACCCCAGGTGTCCCCAGGTGTCCCCTCCCATCCCAGGTGTGCCCAGGTGTCCCCCCAGGTGTGCCCAGGTGTCCCCACTCACGTTGGCCGCTGGCCAGGCTCCATTTGTGTCCCCCCCATCCCAGGTGTCCCCAGGTGTGCCCAGGTGTCCCCTCCCATGCCAGGTATGTCCCCAGGTGTCCCCAGGTGTCCCCACTCACACTGGCCACTGACCAGGCTCCGGTTGTGTCCCCTCCCCCCCCAGGTGTCCCCAGGTGTGCCCCCAGGTGTCCCCTCCCACCCCAGGTGTCCCCACTCACGCTGGCCGCTGGCCAGGCTCCGGTTGTAGCCCACGGGGCTGAAGTACTCGAAGATGAAGACGGTGACGGCCACCACGGTGAGACACATCACGAACATCATCACCCACACGGCGGGGCTGTACGGCTCTGGGGGGACATGGGGACACCAGGGTGACATTGGGGTGACACAGGGACATGGGGACACCAGGGTGACATGGGGGGGACACAGGGACACATCACGAACATCATCACCCACACGGCGGGGCTGTACGGCTCTGGGGGACATGGAGGGGACACCAGGGTGACATTGGGGGTGACACAGGGACACCAGGGTGACACAGGGACATGGGGGTGACACAGGGACACATCAGGAACATCATCACCCACACGGCGGGGCTGTACGGCTCTGGGGGGACATGGAGGGGACATTGGGGGACACAGGGACATGGGGACACATCACGAACATCATCACCCACACAGCCGGGCTGTACGGCTCTGGGGGGACATGGGGACACCAGGGTGACACAGGGACATAGGGACATAGGGACACGCAGGGTGACACAGGGACATGGGGACACCAGGGACATGGGGGACACAGGGACACAGGGACACATCACGAACATCATCACCCACACGGCCGGGCTGTACGGCTCTGGGGGGACATGGAGGGGACATGGGGGTGACACAGGGACATGGGGACACATCACGAACATCATCACCTACACGGCCGGGCTGTACGGCTCTGGGGGGACATGGGGACACCAGGGGTGACATTGGGTGACACAGGGACATGGGGACACCAGGGGGGACACAGGGACACATCACGAACATCATCACCCGCACGGCGGGGCTGTACGGCTCTGAGGGGACACCAGGGTGACATGGGGGTGACACAGGGACATGGGGGTGACACCAGAGTGACACAGGGACATGGGGACACCAGGCTGACACAAGGACATGGGGGTGACACAGGGACACATCACGAACATCATCACCCACACGGCCGGGCTGTACGGCTCTGGGGGGACATGGAGGGGACATTGGGTGACATTGGGGGACACAGGGACACCAGGGTGACATTGGGGGACACATCACAAACATCATCACCCACACGGCGGGGCTGTACGGCTCTGGGGGGACACCAGGGTGACATTGGGTGACACAGGGACATGGGGACACCAGGGTGACACAGGGACATGGGGGTGACACAGGGACACATCACGAACATCATCACCCACACGGCCGGGCTGTACGGCTCTGGGGGGACACCAGGGTGACATTGGGTGACATTGGGGGACACAGGGACACCAGGGTGACACAGGGACACATCAGGAACATCATCACCCACACGGCCGGGCTGTACGGCTCTGGGGGGACATGGGGACAGCAGGGGTGACACAGGGACATGGGGACACCAGGGGTGACACAGGGACACATCAGGAACATCATCACCCACACGGCCGGGCTGTACGGCTCTGGGGGGACAGGGAGGGGACATTGGGTGACATTGGGGGTGACACAGGGACATGGGGGTGACACAGGGACATGGGGACACCAGGGTGACACAGGGACACATCAGGAACATCATCACCCACACGGCGGGGCTGTACGGCTCTGGGGGGACACCAGGGTGACATTGGGGTGACACAGGGACATGGGGGTGACACAGGGACATGGGGGGGACACAGGGACATGGGGACACCAGGGTGACACAGGGACACACCACGAACATCATCACCCACACGGCCGGGCTGTACGGCTCTGGGGGGACACCAGGGTGACAGGGGGTGACACAGGGACATGGGGACACCAGGGTGACATGGGGGGGACAGCAGGGTGACATTGGGGTGACACAGGGACATGGGGACACATCAGGAACATCATCACCCACACGGCCGGGCTGTACGGCTCTGGGGGGACACCAGGGTGACACGGGGGTGACACAGGGACATGGGGACACCAGGGTGACATGGGGGGGACAGCAGGGTGACATTGGGGTGACACAGGGACATGGGGACACATCACAAACATCATCACCCACACGGCGGGGCTGTACGGCTCTGGGGGGACACCAGGGTGACATTGGGTGACATTGGGGGACACAGGGACACATCAGGAACATCATCACCCACACGGCCGGGCTGTACGGCTCTGGGGGGACATGGAGGGGACATGGGGACACCAGGGTGACACAGGGACATGGGGACATGGAGGGGACATGGAGGTGACACAGGGACACATCAGGAACATCATCACCCACACGGCCGGGCTGTACGGCTCTGGGGGGACAGGGAGGGGACATGGGGACACCAGGGTGACACAGGGACATGGGGACATGGAGGGGACATGGAGGTGACACAGGGACACAAGGCTGACATGGGGACCTGGGAGGTGACATGGGGGTGACATTGGGACACAGGGAGGGACATGGAGGGTGACATGGGGGTGACATGGGGGGACATGGGGACATGGGAGGGACATGGGGGGAAATAGGGACACGGGGGGGTTTTTTGGGGGTGTTTTGGGGTGGTTTTTGGGGTATTTTGGGATGTTTTGGGGTATTTTGGGTACCCAGGAAGGCGGAGGGGGACACGGTGCCGTTGCTGCGGGACACCAGCACGCTGATCCCGGTTGGGTTTTGGGGGATCCTGGTTGGGTTTTGGGTTATTTTAGGGTAGTTTTTGGGGTATTTTGGGGTGTCTTAGGGTGTTTTTTGGGGTATTTGGGGGTATTTTGGGGTGTTTTTAGGGTGTTTTTGGATATTTTTGGGTGGTTTGGGGTATTTTGGGTACCCAGGAAGGTGGATGGGGACAAGGTGCCGTTGCTGCGGGACACCAGCACGCTGATCCCGGTTGGGTTTTGGGGGGTCCTGGTTGGGTTTTGGGGGGTATTTTGGGGTGGTTTTGGGGGTATTTTGGGGGTGTTTTGGGGGTATTTTGGGGTGGTTTTTGGGATATTTTGGGGTGGTTTGGGGTGCTCTGGGTACCCAGGAAGGCGGAGGGGGACACGGTGCCGTTGCTGCGGGACACCATCACGCTGATCCCCGTTGGGTTTTGGGGGGTTCCTGGTTGGGTTTTGGGGTATTTTGGGGTGGTTTTTGGGGTATTTTTGGGTATTTTGGGGTGCTCTGGGTACCCAGGAAGGCAGAGGGGGACACGGTGCCGTTGCTGCGGGACACCATCACGCTGATCCCAGGGGGGTATTTTGGGGTGGTTTTAGGGTATTTTTAGGTGTTTTTGGGGTATTTTGGGGTATTTTGGGGTGTTTTGGGTACCCAGGAAGGCAGATGGGGACACGGTGCCGTTGCTGCGGGACACCATCACGCTGATCCCCGTTGGGTTTTGGGGTGTTCCTGGTTGGGTTTTGGGTTATTTTAGGGTGGGTTTGGGGGTATTTTGGGGATATTTTGGGGTATTTTGGTACCCAAGAAGGCAGAGGGGGACACGGTGCCGTTGCTGCAGGACACCATCACGCTGATCCCCATTGGGTTTTGGGGGGTCCTGGTTGGGTTTTGGGGTATTTTTGGGGTGGTTTTTGGGGTATTTTGGGTTATTTTAGGTACCCAGGAAGGCAGATGGGGACACGGTGCCGTTGCTGTGGGACACCATCACGCTGATCCCCGTTGGGTTTTGGGTTATTTTGGGGTATTTTAGGGTGGTTTTTGGGGTATTTTGGGGTATTTTTGGGGTGTTTTTGGGGTATTTTGGGTACCCAGGAAGGCAGATGGGGACACAGTGCCGTTGCTGCGGGACACCATCACACTGATCCCCATTGGGTTTTGGGGGATCCTGGTTGGGTTTTGGGGTATTTTAGGGTGGTTTTTGGGGTATTTTTGGGTGGTTTGGGGTATTTTGGGTACCCAGGAAGGCGGATGGGGACACGGTGCCGTTGCTGCGGGACACCATCACGCTGATCCCAGGGGGGATTTGGGGGTATTTTAGGGTGTTTTTGGGGTATTTTGGGGTATTTTGGGTACCCAGGAAGGCGGATGGGGACACGGTGCCGTTGCTGCGGGACACCATCACGCTGATCCCTGTTGGGTTTTGGGGGATCCTGGTTGGGTTTTGGGGGGTCCCAGTTGGGTTTTGGGTTATTTTGGGGTGGTTTTTGGGGTATTTTGGGGTGTTTTGGGTACCCAGGAAGGCAGAGGGGGACACGGTGCCGTTGCTGCGGGACACCAGCATGCTGATCCCAGTTGGGTTTTGGGGGGTCCCGGTTGGGTTTTGGGGTATTTTGGGTTATTTTAGGGTGGTTTTTGGGGTGTTTTGGGTGTTTTGGGGTATTTTGGGTACCCAGGAAGGCAGATGGGGACACGGTGCCGTTGCTGCGGGACACCATCACGCTGATCCCGGGGGGGATTTGGGGGTATTTTAGGGTGGTTTTTGGGGTATTTTGGGGTATTTTGGTACCCAGGAAGGCAGAGGGGGACACGGTGCCGTTGCTGCGGGACACCATCACGCTGATCCCGGTCTCCACGAAGGGCACGGAGAAGTCGATGATCTCGGAGCGCTCCTCGTTGATGGTCAGGGAGCCGATGGCCATGTCTGCCCGCTGGTAAAACACCTGGGGGGGGGGAAATTTTGGGGTATAAATGGGTGTTTTTGGGGTACAGGGGGGTGGTTTTGGGGTACAGGGGTGGTTTTGGGGTCCCACCCTTCCATTGGACTCCCCCCTTTGGTTTCTCTGGGGGTGTCTCCCCAACTCCCCCCCCATTGCCGGGGGGGGCTCTGGGGTGGAATTTTGGGGGCACAGGGAGGTGTTTTGGGGGTGCAGGGATATTTTGGGGGTACAGGGGGGTATTTTGGGGTCCCACCTTCACCTCCATGCTCTCACCATCCCCCCTCAACCCCCGGTTTCTCTCCCTGCCCCCACCTGAGGGGGGGGTCTCTCCCCCATCCCACCGTGTCTGGGTAGGGTTTCCTATTACGGGACCGGGTTTTTGGGTTAAAGGGAAGTATTTTTGGGGGTACAGGGGGGTATTTTGGGGTCCCACCTCCTCCTCCATGCCCTCCCCACCCCGACAACCCCCCATTTCTCTCCCTGCCCCCACTTGAGGGGGGGGTCTCTCCCCAAACCCACCGTGTCCGGGTCAGATTTCTTATAACAGGGTCAGGTTTTTGGGGGTACAGGGGGGTATTTTTGGGGGTACAGGGGGGTATTTTGGGTCCCACCTCCCCACCATGCCCTCCCCACCCCCTAAGCCCCCATTTCTCTCCCTGCCCCCACTTGAGGGGGGGTCTCTCCCCAAACCCACCGTGTCCAGGTCAGATTTCCCATAACAGGGTCAGGTTTTTGGGTTAAAGGGGGGTATTTTTGGGTTAAAGGGGGTATTTTTGGGTTAAAGGGGTATTTTTGGGGGTACAGGGGGTTTTTGGGGTCCCACCTCCCCCTGTGCCCTCCCCACCCCCCAACCCCCGATTTCTCTCCCTGCCCCCACCTAGGGGGTTGTCTCTCCCCCATCCCACCGTGTCCTGGTCGGGTTTCCCATTATTGGATGGGGTTTTTGGATTTAAGGGAGAGTATTTTTGGGGGTACAGGGGATATTTTGGGGTCCCACCTCCTCCTCCATGCCCTCCCCTCCCCCCCCAACCCCTGATTTCTCTCCCTGACCCCATTTCGGGGGGGAATCTCTCCACAAACCCACCATGTCCAGGTCAGGTTTCCCGTTATGGGATGGGGTTTTTGGGTCAAAGGGGGGTATTTTTGGGGTACAGGGGGGTATTTTGGGGTACAGAAGGGTATTTTGGGGTCCCACCTCCCCCACTATGCCCTCCCCACCTCCCCAACCCCCGATTTCTCTCCCTGACCCCATTTCAGGGGGGAATCTCTCCCCCATCCCACCATGTCCACATCAGGTTTCCTGTAACGGGGTTGGGTTTTTGGGTCAAAGGGAGGGGTATTTTTGGGGGTACAGGGGGGTATTTTGGGGGTCCCACCTCCTCCTCCATGCCCTCACCACCCCCCTAACCCCCAATTTCTCTCCCTGCCCCCACCTAGGGGGTTGTCTCTCCCCCATCCCATCCCCATCCTGGATGAGTTTCCCGTTATGGGATGGGGTTTTTGGATCAAAGGGGGGTAATTTTGGGGGTATTTTTGGGGGTATTTTGGGGTCCCACCTCCTCTTCCATGCCCTCCCCACCGCCCCAACCCCCGATTTCTCTCCCTGCCCCCACTTGAGGGGGGGCTCTCTCCCCAAACCCACCGTGTCCAGGTCAGATTTCTCATAACAGGGTCAGGTTTTTGGGTTAAAGGGGGGTATTTTTGGGGGTATTTTGGGGGTCCCACCTCCCCCACCATGCCGTTCCAGACGCCGTCGATCTTCTTGCCGTGCTTGCCGTTGGTGACCAGGTAGAGGTCGTAGGTGAAGCCGAGGGCCCGGGCCAGGCGCTTCAGGATGTCGATGCAGAAGCCCTTGCAGCATTTCTTCTCGAACGGGGGGGGGCTGGCACACCCCAAAATTTGTTATTGGGGGGAGAGGAGGGGCAGGGGGTGTCAGGGACACCCCAGGGCAGTGGGGGCACTCCCAAAGCAATGGGGGCACCCCAGGGTGGTGGGGACACCCCCAAAGCAATGGGGGCACCCCCAAAGCAATGGGGGCACCCACAAAGCAATGGGGGCACCCACAAAGAAATGGGGGCACCCCCAGGGTGGTAGGGCACCCCAACATTTGTTATTGGGGGATGGGGGGCACAGGGTGTCAGGGACACCCGGGAGTGAGGGCACCCACAAAGCAATGGGTGCACCCCCAGGGTGGTGGGGACACCCCTAAAGCACAGGGGCACCCCTAAAGCAATGGGGGCACCCTCAAAGCACAGGGGCACCCCCGGGGTGGTGGGGACACCCACAAAGCAATGGGGACACCCCTAAAGCAATGGGGGCACCCCAGGGTGGTGGGGGCACCTCAAAATTTGTTATTGGGGAGGGGAGGGGCACGGGGTGCCAGGGACACCCCGGGGTGGTGGGGGTACCCCTAAAGCAATGGGGGCACCCCCAGGGTGGTGGGGGCACCCAAAAACCAATGGGGACACCCCTAAAGCAACGGGGACACCCCCAAAGCAATGGGGGCACCCCTAAAGCAATGGGGGCACCCCTAAAGCAATGGGGACACCCCCAGGGTGGTGGGGGCACCCCCAAAGCAAAGGGGGCACCCCGGGGATGGTGAGGGCACCCTAAAGCAATGGGGGCACCCCCAGGGTGATGGGGGCACCCCCAAAGCAATGGGGGCACCCCAAAGCAGTGGGGCACCCCTAAAGCAATGGGGATACCCACAAAGCAATGGGGGCACCCCTGGGGTGGTGGGGGCACCCACAAAGCAATGGGGACACCCCTAAAGCAATGGGGACACCCCCAGAGTGGGGACAAGCCCAGGGTGAGGAGACCATGAAGGGAGGGGGAAAGCAGGGTGGGGGGACACCCCAAAATCTGTTGAGGGGGGGCATGGGGTGCCAGGGACACCCCCAGGGTGGTGGGGGCACCCACAAAGCAATGGGGGCACCCCTAAAGCAATGGGGGTACCCCCAAAACAATGGGGGCACCCCCAGAGTGATGGGGGCACCCACAAAGCAATGGGGACACCCCCGGGGTGGTGGGGGCACCCCCAAAGCAATGGGGACACCCCTAAAGCAATGGGGGCACCCCTAAAGCAATGGGGACACCCCCGGGGTGGTGGGGGCACCCCCAAAGCAATGGGGACACCCCCAAAGCAATGGGGACACCCCCGAAGCAATGGGGACACCCCCGGGGTGGTGGGGGCACCCACAAAGCAATGGGGGCACCCCCAGAAGCAATGGGGACACCCCCGAAGCAATGGGGGCACTCCTAAAGCAATGAGGACACCCCCGGGGTGGTGGAGACACCCCCAAAGCAATGGGGACACCCCCAAAGCAATGGGGACACCCCCAGGGTGGTGGAGGCACCCCCAAAGCAATGGGGACACCCACAAAGCAATGGGGACACCCCTAAAGCAATGGGGACACCCCCAGGGGGGTGGGGACACCCCCAGGGTGGGGACAAGCCCGAGGTGGGGAGACCATGAAGGGGGGGCTGGCAAAGCCAGGGTGGGGGGACACCCCAAAATTGTTGAGGAGGGGAGGCTATGGGGTCCCAGGGACATCCACAGTGTGGTGGGGGCACCCACAAAGCACAGGGGGCACCCCCCAGTCCCCCCAGTTGCTCCCTGTGTCCCCCAACATGTCCCCAGTCCCCCCAGTTGCCTCCCCTTTCCCCAGTCCCCCCAGTTGCCCCCAGTCCCCCAGTCCCCCCATTCCCCGTGCCCACCTGGCGGTGTGGTTGAGCTCTCCCCAGTCCCCTCAGTGGCCCCCCAGTTTCCCTCCAGTCCCCCAGTCCCCCATTTGCGCCCACCTGGCGGTGCGGTTGAGCTCTCCCCAGTGCCCCCAGTCCCCCCCATCCCCCGTGCCCACCTGGCAGTGCAGTTGAGCTCTCCCCAGTCCCCCAGTTGCCCCCAGTCCCCCATGTCCCCAGTTGCCCCCCAGTGCCCCCAGTCCCCCAGCTGCCCCCATTTGCGCCCACCTGGCGGTGCGGTTGAGCTCTCCCCAGTCCCCCAGTTGTCCCCAGTCCCCCTATGTCCGCCAGTTGCCTCCCAGTGCCCCCAGTCCCCCCAGTTGCCCCCCATTTGCAGCCACCTGGCGGTGCGGTTGAGCTCTCCCCAGTCCCCCCAGTTACCTCCCAGTCCCCCCAGTTGCCCCCCCATCCCCTGTGCCCACCTGGCGGTGCGGTTGAGCTGCCTGCGGCAGGGCACGGAGTCGCGGATGCAGGTGCCGGTGGCGGGGTCGGTGCTCTCCACGATGACGAAGGGACGCTCCTCCAGCGTGGCCACCGTCAGGTGCCGCCCGTCCTCCACCGGCTGCAGGAACCGCCCATACCGGGACCACTCCGGGTACTTGAGGCGCAGCACCCGCCCCTCCCAGCTGCCCACCTGGGGGGGACACGGGGGGGACACGTGGGGACATCATTGGGATACGTGGGGACATGGTTGGGATGGGGGGGGACATGGTTGGGATGTCCCTGTGTCACTCCGGGCACTTGAGTCGCAGCACCCGCCCCTCCCAGCTGCCCACCTTGGGGGGGGACACGGGGGGGACATGTGGGGACATCATTGGGATGGGGGGGACATCATTGGGATGGGGGAACATGGTTGGGATGGGGGGACATCATTGGGATACGTGGGGACATCACTGGGACACATGGGGACATCATTGGGATGGGGGGGACATCATTGGGATGGGGGGGGACATCATTGGGATGGGGGGGACATCACTGGGACACGTGGGGAAAACACTGGGACGTGTGGGGACATTGTTGGGACATGCTGGGACATGGTTGGGATGTCCCTGTGTCACTCCGGGCACTTGAGCCGCAGCACCCGCCCCTCCCAGCTGCCCACCTGGGGGGGACACGGGGGGACGTCATTTGGATGTCCCTGTGTCACACTCAGGTACTTGAGCTGTAGCACCCGCCCTCCCAGCTGCCCACCTGGGGGGGACACGGGGGGGACATGGTTGGGATGGGGGGGGACATGGTTGGGATGGGGGGGGACATGGTTGGGATGTCCCCGTGTCACACTCTGGGTACTTGAGCTGCAGCACCCGCCCCTCCCAGCTGCCCACCTGGGGGGGGACGCGGGGGGGACACGTGGGGACATCGCTGGGACACGTGGGGACATTATTGGGACACGGGGGGGACATCATTGGGACATCGCTGGGATATGAGGGGACATCACTGGAATAGGGGGGGACATCTTTGTGACAGGTGAGGACATTGAAGGACACCACTGGGACAGGAGGGGACAGGAGGGGCCAGGAGGTGACAGGTGGGGACAGGTGGGGACAGAAGGGGCCAGGAGGTGCCAGGAGGTGACAGAAGGGGCCAGGAGGTGCCAGGAGGTGACAGAAGGGGCCAGGAGGTGACAGGAGGTGACAGGAGGGGACAGGAAGGGACAGGAGGGGACAAGTGGGGACACCACTGAGACAAGAAGGGATAGGAGGGGCCAGGAGGTGACAGGAGGTGACAGGAGGTGACAGAGCCATCCCCACGGTGTCCCCAGTGCCACTGACCACCTCCCAGGTGCGCTCCTTGCCCAGGGCCAGCACGACCAGCGAGGGGTTCACCAGGAACCCGTCGGCGTTGAAGGAGAAATCCTGGCGGTCCCACGAGATGTTGGTGAAGTACCTGAGGGGACAGCGGCGCCGTCACCGGCACTGTCACTGTCATTGTCATTGTCACCGGCACTGGGGACTGGGCTGCTCCCAACTGTCCCCAAGCCAAGCCAAGCCAAGCATGTCTACACTCACTCGAGTGTCCCCAACCCAACCCGAGTGTCCCCAAACCAACTGTCCCCAAGCGTGTCCAGAGCCACCCAACTGTCTCCAACCCAACCCAACCCAACTGTCCCCAACCCAACCCAACTGTGTCCAGACCCACCTGAGTGTCCCCAACCCAACCCAACCCAACCCAACTGTCCCCAACTGTTCCCAAGCAACCCAACCCAATCCAGTTGTCCCAACCAATCCAACCCAACTCAACTGTTCCCAACCCAACTGTCCCCAACCCAACCCCAGTGTCCCAACCCAACCCCAGTGTCCCTAACCCAACCCAACTGTACTGTCCCAACTCAACTCAACCCAGCCGTTCCCAACCCAACCCAACCCAACTGAATCCAATCCAACCCAACCCAACTGTCCCCAACCCAACCCCAGTCCCTAACCCAACCCAACCTAATTGTCCCAACCCAACCCAACTGTTCCCAACCCAACCCAATCCAACCCAACCCAACCCAGTCCAATCCAACCCAACCCAACCCAACACAACACAATCCAACCCAACCCAACTGTCCCCAACCCAACCCAACTGTCCCCAACCCAACCCAAATGTCCTAACCCAATCCAATCCAACCCAGTTGTCTCAACCCAACCCAACTGCTCCCAACCCAACTGTCCCCAACTCAACCCAACCCAACTCAACCTAACTGTCCCAACCCAACCCAACCCGTTACCAACCCAACTGTTCCCAACCCAACCGAACTGTTCCCAACCTAACCCAACCCAACCCAACCCAACCCAACTCAACTTTTCCCAACTCAACCCAACCCAACCCAACCAACCCAACCAAAACCAACCCAACCCCACCCCACCGTCCCACCCCTCTCCCCCCAACCCCGAGCACCCACCGGTGCAGGTTGTCCCCGACACGGGTGGCGTTGGGGGCGCGGCAGTCGCCGCCGAACTCGGGGATGGAGCCGTAGTCGCGCAGCAGCGCCTCGGCGCCCTTGGCCACGATGGCCACGCCGTTGAGCAGCCGGCGCTGGAGGTCGTCGCGCCAGCCGGCCGACAGCACGGCGAACAGCCCGGCGGGCGCGTGCCGGGGGGGCCCCTCCCCGGCCCCCAGGTTGGGCCCCACCACGAACCAGACGTAGCCCGGCCCCGCCAGGCCGGCGGCGCGGGCGGCGGCGAACACGGCCTCGGCCTCGTCGCGCGAGCAGTAGAGCAGCCGGATCTGCGCCGACACCTCGCGCAGCTGGCGCCGCGCCCGCTCGCCCCCGGGGTCGCCCGTCAGGTTGAGGGTGACCACGCCCCGGTGCTCCCAGCCGATGAAGCTGCTGTCGGTCAGCACCTCCACGTAGTCCACGAAGGCCTCGTGGCCCGGCAGCAGCGTGGTGACCACGGCGAAGGCCGTCCAGTCGTACTCCTCCAGCAGCTCGAAGATCACCTGCAGCTGCTGCTCCGTGGACGAGCCCAGCTGCAGGAAGGTGGAGCCCTTCTCCTGGGGGGAAAACAGGGGGTGGGAGGGGCCACGGTGGGGTGGGGGACACAGGGTTGGGGACGGTCAGGTGGGTTTGGAATGTGGTGGGGGGTTGGGGACACTTTGGTTGGGGACAGTTGGGTTGGGGACACTCAGGTGGATTTGGAACATGGTGGGGGGTTGGGGACACTTGGGTTGGGGACACTTGGGTTGGGGACACTTGGGTTGGGGATGGTCAACTGGGTCTGGAACGTGGTTGGGGATTGGAGACACTTGGATTGGGGACAGTTGGGTTGGGGACACGGGTTGGGGACACACTTGGATTGGGGACACTTGTGTTGGGGACACGGGTTGGGGACACTCAAGTGGGTTTGGAACATGGCAGGGGGTTGGGGGACACTTGGGTTGGGGACACTTGGGTTGGGGGACACTTGGGTTGGGGGACAGTTGGGTTGGGGGACAGTTGGGTTGGGGGCAGTTGGGTTGGGGACACTTGGGTTGGGGATGGTCAACTGGGTCTAGAACATGGTTGGGGATTGGGGACTGTTGGGTTGGGGACAGTTGAGTTGGGGACACTTGGGTTGGGGACACTCAAGTGGGTTTGGAACATGGCAGGGGGTTGGGGGACACTTGGGTTGGGGACACTTGAGTTGGGGACGGTCAACTGGGTCTAGAACATGGTTGGGGATTGGGGACTGTTGGGTTGGGGACACTTGGGTTGGGAACAGTCAACTGGATCTGGAACATGGTTGGGGGTTGGGGACACTTGGGCTGGGGACAGTCAGGTGAGTGTAGACACAGTTGGGTTGAGGATGATCAGGTGGGTTTGGAACGTGGCTGGGGGTTGGGGGACACTTGGGTTGGGGACACTTGGATTGGGGACACTTGGATTGGGGACACACTTGGGTTGGGGGCTGTTGGGTTGGGGACACTTGGGTTGGGGACACTCAGGTGGATTTGGAACATGGTGGGGGGTTGGGGACACTTGGGTTGGGGACTGTTGGGTTGGGGGCTGTTGGGTTGGGGACAGTTGGGTTGGGGACACACTTGGGTTGGGGACTGTTGGGTTGGGGACAGTTGGGTTGGGGACACTTGTGTTGGGGACACTCAGGTGAGTGTAGACACAGTTGGGGTTAGGGACGGTTGGTTGGGGCACACTCAGCTGGGTCTGGACACAGTTGGGGACATTTGGATGGCCCTGGACATGGTCAGGGTTGGGGACACTTGGGTTGGGGCACACTCAGGTGGGTCTGGACACAGTTGGGGACATTTGGATGGCCCTGGACACGGTTGGGGTTGGAGAGAGTTGGGTTGGGGTCAGTTGGGTGACCCTGGACATGGTTGGGATTAGGACCATTGGGTGACCCTGGCACAACTGGGGACACCTGCACTGGGGACAATTGGGTGACCCTGCCCACAGCTGGGGTCACTTGGGTTGGGGACAGTTGGGTGACCCTGGACACAGTTGGTTTGAGGACCACTGGGTGACCCTGGCACAGCTGGGGACGGCTGCACTGGGGACAGTTGGGTGACCCTGACATGGATGAGGTCACTTGGGTTGGGGACAGTTGGGTTTGGGACAGTTGGGTGAGCCTGGCACAGCTGGGGACAGTTGGACTGGGGAGAGTTGGGTGATCCTGGACACAGCTGAGTTGAGAACCATTGGGTGACCCTGGACACAGTTGGGGACAGTTGGACTGCAGACAGTTGTGTTGGGGACAGTTGGGTGACCCTGGACATGGTTGGGGTTGGGGTCACCTGCACTGGGGACAGTTGGGGTTGGGGACAGTTGGGTGACCCTGGACACAGTTGTTTTGGGGACAGTTTGATGACCCTGGCACAGTTGGGGCAGCTGCACTGGGGACAGTTGGGTGACCCTGGACACAGTTGGGGTTGGGGCCACCTTCACTGGGGACAGTTGGGTGACCCTGCCATGGCTGGGGTCACCTGCATTGGGGACAGTTGAGTTGGGGACAGTTTGGTGACCCTGGCATGGTTGGGGCCACCTGCATTGGGGACAGTTGTGTTGGGGACAGTTGGGTGACCCTGGACATGGTTGGGATAAGGACCATTGGGTGACCCTGGCACAACTGTGGACAGCTGCATTGGGGACAATTGGGTGACCCTTGCCAGAGTTGGGGTTGGGGGCACCTTCACTGGGGACAGTTTGGTGACCCTGGACAGTCAGTTTGGGGACAGTTGGGTGATCCTGCCATGGTTGGGGACACCTACACTGGGGACAGTTGGGTGACCCTGGCACAGTTGGTTTGGGGACAGTTGGGTGACCCTGCCATGGCTGGGACCACCTTCACTGGGGACAACTGCTCTCCACCCCCTCCCCTTCCCCATTTCCCCCCCATTCCCCCCCCTTTCCCCCCAAACCTTAGGCGTGAGCACGATGGCGGCGCCGCCGCTGACGCCCACGATGGGCACGGCCGTCTGCGCCGACACGAAGTCGAGGATCTGCGCCACGGCGCGCGAGCGCGTGTCGTCCTCGAAGACCACGCCGTGGATGCGCAGCGAGGACAGCACGTCGCAGAGCCGCACCAGCAGGCTGCGCGGGTTGGTGTCGTTCAGCACCAGCCCCACCGCGTTCACCTCCAGAGAGAGGTTCCCCAGCGTGGCGGGCGCCAGGCGGGGCCCGGCGGGGCCGTACGAGGCCCCGCTCAGGATCACGGCCACGTTGAGGGTCCGGCGCGGGGCCGGTGGTGCCGCCGGGGGCTCCAGGAAGGGGCTGGCGCAGGCCAAGGCCAGGGCCAGCAGCATCCTGAGCGCGGCGGGGGCGGCCAGAGGGGGGGTCATGGCGGGGACGGTGGCGCCCGTGACACCTGGGGGGGACAGGGGACAAAGGGGGGGGGGGGTGGGGTCCTCGTGGTGAACACTGGGGAGGTCAAGGAGATCCCAGTAACTCCCAGTAACTCCCCAGTAACTCCCAGTAACTCCCAGTAACTCCCAGGGAGATCCCAGTAACTCCCAGGGAGATCCCAGTAACTCCCAGTAACTCCCAGTAACTCCCAGGGAGATCCCAGTAACTCCCAGGGAGATCCCAGTAACTCCCAGTAACTCCCCAGTAACTCCCAGTAACTCCCAGTAACTCCCAGGGAGATCCCAGTAACTCCCAGGGAGATCCCAGTAACTCCCAGTAACTCCCAGTAACTCCCAGGGAGATCCCAGTAACTCCCAGGGAGATCCCAGTAACTCCCAGTAACTCCCCAGTAACTCCCAGTAACTCCCAGGGAGATCCCAGTAACTCCCAGTAACTCCCAGTAACTCCCAGGGAGCCCCAGTAGCCAGGAAGGGTCAGTGGGGTCCTCATGGTGAACACCGGTGAGGTCAATGAGCTCCCAGTAACCCCCAGTAACTCCCAGGGAGCTCCCAGGAATGCCCCAGTAACCAGGAAGGGTCAGGAGGGGTGGGAATGGTGCCCACCAGTAACCCTCAGTAACTCCTAGGGAGCCCCAGTAACTCCCAGTAACTCCCAGGGAGACCCAGTAACTCCCAGTAACTCCCAGGGAGACCCAGGAATGCCCCAGGAGCCAGGAAGGGTCAGGAGGGGTGGGAATGGTGAACACCAGTAACGCCCAGGAGCTCCCAGTAACTCCCAGTAATCCCCAGTAACTCCCAGGGAGACCCAGTAACACCCCAGTAGCCAGGAAGGGTCAGTGGGGTCCTCATGGTGAACACCGGTGAGGCCCAGGAGCTCCCAGTAACTCCCAGTAACTCCCAGGGAGCCCCAGTAACGCCCCAGTAACCAGGAAGGGTCGGTGGGGTCCTCATGGTGAACACTGGTGAGGTCAAGGAGCTCCCAGTAACTCCCAGTAACTCCCAGTAACTCCCAGGGAGCCCCAGTAACGCCCCAGTAGCCAGGAAGGGTTGGTGGGGTCCTCATGGTGAACACCGGTGAGGTCAATGAGCTCCCAGTAACCCCCAGTAACTCCCAGGGAGACCCAGGAATGCCCCAGTAGCCAGGAAGGGTTGGTGGTGCCCTCCCAGTGCACACCGGTAAGGCCCAGTAACTCCCAGTAACTTCCAAGGAGCCCCAGTAGCCAGGAAGGGTGGGAATGGTGTCCACCCAGTGCACACCAGTAAGGCCCAGGAGCTCCCAGTAACTCCCAGGGAGCCCCAGTAACTCCCAGGGAGCCCCAGTAACACCCCAGGAGCCAGGAAGGGTCGGAAGGGGTGGGAATGGTGTCCACCCAGTGCACACCAGTAATGTCCAGTAGCTCCCAGTAACCCCCAGGGAGCCCCAGTAACGCCCCAGGAGCCAGGAAGGGTCGGGAGGGGTGGGAATGGTGCCCACCAGTAATTCCCAGTAACGCCCAGTAACACCCAGGGAGCCCCAGTAACAGCCATGACAACGAGGTGACAAACCGGTGTCTTTGTCCCCAAACAGCAGGGGACAAACCCGTGTCACTGTCCCCAATAAAGGGGTGACAAACTGGTGACAGTGGGTGACAAACCTGTGTCACTGTCCCCACAACAGGAGTGACAAATCTGTGTCATTGTCCCCAGAAAAGGGGTGACAAACCCTGTCACTGTCCCCATGACAACCAGGTGACAATCCTGTGTCACTCTCCCCATGACAGTGAGGTGACAAGCCCGTGTCACTGTCCCCACAACAGCAGGGGACAAACCCCTGCCATTGTCCCCACAACAGGGGTGACAAACCGGTGACAGCAGGTGACAGACCGGTGTCACTGTCCCTATGACAACCAGGTGACAAACCCATGTCATTGTCCCCAAAAAAGGGGTGACAAACCCATGTCACTGTCCCCAAAAAAGGGGTGACAAACCCATGGCATTGTCCCCAGAACACTGAGGTGACAAACCCCTGTCATTGTCCCCACAACAGGGGTGACAAACCTGTGTCACTGTCCCCACAAAAGGGGTGACAAACCCTGTCACTGTCCCCATGACAACGAAGTGACAAACCTGTGACAAACCCGTGTCATTGTCCCCAAAAAAGGGGTGACAAACCTGTGACAGTGGGTGACAGACTGGTGTCACTGTCCCCAGAACAGCAGGTGACAAACCCGTGTCACTGTCCCCATGACAACCAGGTGACAAATGTGACAGCAGGTGACAGACCAGTGTCACTGTCCCCATGACAACCAGGTGACAAACTGGTGTCACCATCCCCAGAACAGTGGGTGACAAACCCCTGCCATTGTCCCCACAACAGCAGTGACAAATCCTGTCACTGTCCCCAGAAAAGGGGTGACAAACCAGTGACAGCGGGTGACAGACCAGTGTCACCGTCTCCATGACAACCAGGTGACAAACCCGTGTCATTGTCCCCAAAAAAGGGGTGACAAACCCTGTCACTGTCCCCATGACAACCAGGTGACAAACCCTGTCATTGTCCCCAGAACAGTGGGTGACAAACCTGTGTCACTGTCCCCACAACAGCGGTGACAAACCAGTGACAGCGGGTGACAGACTGGTGTCACCATCTCCATGACAACGAGGTGACAAACCCCTGCCATTGTCCCCACAACAGCAAGTGACAAACATGACAAACCCCTGCCATTGCCCCCACAACAGGGGTGACAAATCTGTGTCACCGTCCCCATGACAACCAGGTGACAAATGTGACAGCAGGTGACAGACCTGTGTCACTGTCCCCATGACAACCAGGTGACAAACTCTTGTCATTGTCCCCAAAAAAGGGGTGACAAACCCCTGCCATTGTCCCCACAACAGAGGTGACAAACCTGTGTCACTGTCCCCAAAACAGGGGTGACAAACCAGTGACAGCAGGTGACACACCTGTGTCACTGTCCCCATGACAACCAGGTGACAATCCTGTGCCACTGTCCCCAAACCAGCAGGGGACAAAGCTGTGTCACCGGCCTTGGCACAAGTCAGTGTCCCCACCCCCTGTCACCCCTCCCTGTGTCCTCCACCCCCCCCCTCGGTGACACCCCGGTGTCCCCAAGCCCCCTCCATGTCTCCTCCCATGTCCCCAAGCCCTGGTGATGCTCCAAGCCCCCTCCCCGTGTCCCCTCCGTGTCCCCACCCCTGGTGACACCCCGATGTCCCTAAGCCCCCTGTGTCCCCCCATGTCCCCCTCAGGTGACACCCTCGGTGTCCCCCTTGTCCTCCCCATGTCCCCACCCCCAGTGACACCCCCAGTGTCCCTAAGCCCCCCCTCGTGTCCCCCTCAGGTGACACCCCTGGTGTCCCCAAACCCCCTCCCCGTGTCCCTCCCATGTCCCCACCCCTGGTGACACCCCCAGTGTCCCCAAGCCCCCTGTGTCCCCACCATGTCCCTCCTCAGGTGACACCCCAGTGTCCCTAAGCCCCCAATGTCCCCCCATGTCCCCACCCCTGGTGACACCCCCATGTCCCCAAGACCCCCTCTGTGTCCCCCCATGTCCCCACTCCCAGTGACATCCCTGATGTCCCCTTCATGTCCCCCCATGTCCCCACCCCTGGTGACACCCCTGGTGTCCCCAACCCCCCGTGTCCCCCCATGTCCCCACCCCCTGGTGACACCCCTGGTGTCCCCAAGTCCCTCCCTTGTTCCCCTGTGCCCCCTCAGGTGACACCTCCGATGTCCCCAAGCCCCCTCGTGTCCCCCTATGTCCCCTCAGGTGACACCCCAGTGTCCTCAAGCCCCCTCTCCGTGTCCCTCCATGTCCCCACCCCCGGTGACACTCCCAATGTCCCCAAGCCCCCTCGTGTCCCTCATGTCCCCACCCCCAGTGACACTTCTGGTGTCCCCAAACCCCTGTTGTCCCCCCGGTCCTACCTGGCCCAAGCTCCGCTCGGGGGGCTTTGCCTCATCTCGGTCGGGGGAGGGAGTACAAAGGGGGCTTGAGGGACACTGAGGGGGTTGGGGACACCTGAGGGGGTTGGGGACACTGAAGGGAGGTTGGGGACAATTGGAGGGTTGGGGACACTGGAAGGGGTTGGGGACACAAAGGGGGTTGGGGACACAAAGGGGGTTGGGGACACTGAGGGGGGTTGGGGACACAAAGGGGGTTGGGGACACTGAGGGGGTTGGGGACACAAAGGGGGTTGGGGACACCTGGAGAGGGTTGGGGGACACCTGGGGGTTGGGGACACTGGGGGGTTGAGGACACCTGGAGGGGTTGGGGACACACAGGGGGTTGGGGACACAAAGGGGGGTTGGGGACACTGAGGGGGTTTGGGGACACAAAGGGGGTTGGGGACACCTGGAGGGGTTGGGGACACTGGAAGGGGTTGGGGACACAAAGGGGGTTCAGGGACACTGGAGGGGTTGGGGACACCTGGGGGACACCTGGGGGACACAAAGGAGGGACACAAAGGGGGTTGGGGACACAAAGGGGGCTTGGGGACACCTGGGGAGTTGGGGACACTGGGGGTTAGGGGACACCTGGGGGTTTGGGGACACAAAGGGGGTTGGGGACACCTGAGGGGGTTGGGGACACAGGGGGTTGGGGACACAAAGGGGGTTGGGGACACTGGAGGGGTTGGGGACACAAAGGGGGTTGGGGACACACAGGGGGTTGGGGACACTGAGGGGGACACACGGTGGGGAGGGTTTGGGGGCCAAGACAGGCGGCTGCACCTGGGGGAAAGGGAGAGTGAGGGGGTTCAATCCCCTCCCAGTGCCCCCAGTTCCTTCCCAGTGTCCCCAGTTCCCTCCCAGTGCCCCCAGTTGCCTCCCAGTGTCCCCAGTTCCCTCCCAGTGTCCCCAGTTCCCTCCCAGTGCCCTCAGTTCCTTCCCAGTGCCCCCAGTTCCCTCCCAGTCCTCCCAGTCTTCTCCCAGTCCCCCTAACTGGACCCCAGAAGCCCCCAGTCCCTTCCCAGTCCCCTCAGTCCCTTCCCAGTCCCTCCCCAGTCCCCTCAGTCCCTTCCCAGTGCCCCCAGTCTCCCCAGTCCCTCCAGTCCCTTCCCAGTTCCTCAGTCTCCCCAGTCCCTTCTCAGTCCTCTCCCAGTCCCTCCAGACCCTTTCCAGTCCCTCCCAGTCCCTTCCCAGTTCCCCCCACTGGATCCAAACAGCCCCAGCCCCTCTCAGTCCCTGCCAGTGCCTCCCAGTGCCTCCCAGTGGTCCCCAGTCCCTCCCAGTCCCCTCCAATTCCATTCCAGCCCCCCCAGCATCCCCCATTCCTCCCTACAAACGCCCCCAGTGCCCCCCCAGTTCCATCCCCTGCCCCCAGCCGGGTCCCAGCTGCTCCCCACCCCGTCCCAGTCTGTCCCAGTCCCTCCCAGTGCCCACCAGTCCCTCCCAGTCCCTCCCAGTCCCCTCCAATCGGATTCCAGCCCCCAGCATCCCCATTCCTCCCCCAACACCCCCCAGTCCCATCCCAGCCCCCAGCCGGGTCCCAGTTGCCCCCACCCCCTCCCAGTGGCCCCAGTCCCTCACAGTGCCTTCCCAGTCCCTCCCAGTGCCTTTCCAGTCCCCCAGCCCCCTCCAGTGCCTTCCCAGCCCCTCCCAAGACGACCCTAACATCCCCATTCCTTCCCCAACACCCCCAGCAGGGTCCCAGCTGCCCCCACCCGCTCCCAGTGGCCCCAGTCCCTCCCAGTCCCTCCAGTGCCCCCAGTCCCTCCCAGTGCTCCCAGTCGGGCCCCGCCGCCCCCGCCCTGCAGCACCCGCGGCCGCTCCGTTCGCAGAATACAAATGGGGCGGTGCGGCGGCCGCGCGTGCCTGCCCGTCTGTCCCTCTGTCCTTCTGTCCGTCTGTCCGTCTGTCTGTCCCTCTGTCCCTGTGCCTGCCCGTCTGTCTGTCCCTCTGTCCGTGTGTCCGTCCTGTCTGTCCCTCTGTCTGTCCCTCTGTCCGTGTGTCCGTCCCTGTGTCCGTCCCTGTGCCCGTCTGTCCGTCCCTCTGTCCGTGTGTCCGTCCCTCTGTCTGTCCCTCTGTCCGTGTGTCCGTCCTGTCTGTCCGTGTGTCTGTCCCTCTGTCCCTGTGTCTGTCCCTCTGTCCGTGTGTCTGTCCTCTGTCTGTCCCTGTGCTTGTCCCTCTGTCCGTGTGTCCGTCTGTCCGTGTGTCTGTCCTTCTGTCTGTCCCTCTGTCTGTCCCTGTGTCCGTCCTGTCTGTCCGTGTGTGTGTCAATCTATCCCTGTGTCTGCCCCTCTGTCTGTGCCTCTGTCCGTGTGTCTGTCTGTCCCTGTGCCCCTGTGTTAATCCGTGTGTCTGTCTGTCCCTCCGTCTGTCCGTGTGTCTGTCAGTCTGTCCCTGTGTCTGTTGTCCTGTCTGTCCCTGTGCCTGTCTGTCCCTGTGCCCCTGTGTCAATCCGTGTGTTTGCCTGTCCCTCCGTCTGTCCCTGTGTCTGTCAGTCTGTCCCTGTGCCTGTCTGTGCCTCTGTCCCTGTGTCTGTCCATCCATCCCTCTGTCCGTGTTTATGTTCGTGTGTCAATCCATGTGCCTGTCCGTGTGTCTGTCCGTGTGTCCGTCAGTCTGTCCGTGTTTATGTCCCTCTGTCTCTTTGTCCATCTATCTGTCTGTCCCTCCCCTGTGTCTGTCCTGTCCCTCTGTCCCTGTGTCTGTCTGTCCTGTCTGTCCCCGTGTCTGTCGGTCCATCTGTCAGTCTGTCCCTCTGTCAGTGTTCGTGTCCGTCCCTCCATCCGCGTGTCTGTCCCTGCGTCTGTCCCTCTGTCCCTGTGTCCATCTGTCTGTCCATGTGTCCATCTGTCTGTCCCTGTGTCTGCCCCTCTGTCCGTGTGTCCATCTGTCTGTCCATCTGTCCTGTCTGTCCATCTGCCTGTCCCTCTGTCCCTGCATCTGTCCCTCTGTCCATGTGTCCATCTGTCTGCCCCTCTGTCCATGTGTCCATCTGTCTGTCCCTGTGTCTGCCCCTCTGTCCGTGTGTCCATCTGCCTGCCCTGTCTGTCCGTGTGTCCATCTGCCTGCCCTGTCTGTCCGTGTGTCCATCTGTCTGCCCTGTCTGTCCATCTGTCTGTCCCTGTCCTGTCTGTCCATCTGCCTGTCCTGTCTGTCCGTGTGTCCATCTGCCTGTCCTGTCTGTCCATGTGTCCATCTGCCTGCCCTGTCTGTCCATGAGTCCATCTGTCTGTCCCTCTGTCCATGTGTCCATCTGCCTGCCCTGTCTGTCCGTGTGTCTCTCTGTGTGTCTGTCCCTCTGTCCGTGTGTCTGTCCTTCCATCCATCTGTCCATCTGTCTGTCTGTCAGTGTATCAGTTCCTCTGTCTGTCCGTCTGTCTGTCCCTCTGCCTGCCTGTCAATGTATCTGTCCCTCTGTCAATGTATCAGTCCATCTGTCTGTCCCTCTGCCTGCCTGTCAATGTCTCTGTCCCTCTGTCCATCCATCTGTCCGTGTGTCCGTCCCTCTGTCCCTCTGTCCCCCCAATCCCCCTCTTCCAAGCCCCAGGTTGTCCCAAATCCCGCGGGCTCCAGCAGGGAAAGGAGCGGGAGATGGGGGGAGGAGGAGAGGGGCAGGTGTTCTGGGGTGTCAGGGGGAGTAAATGGGGTGTTTTGTGGGGTGTCGGGAGGGTAATTGGGGTGTTTGGGGGTGTCGGGTGTTTTTGGGGTGTGTGTGGGGGTAATTGGGGTGTTTTTGGGGTGTCGGGGGGTTGGGAGTGTCAGGGGGGGTGTAATTGGGGTGTTTTTGGGATGTCGGGGGGTAGATTGGGGTGTTTTTGGTGTGTCAGGGGGTTTGGAGTGTGTGGGGGTTGGGGTGTTGTTAGGATCGTGTTGGGGTATTAGGGTGGTTCTGGGTGTCAGGGGGTTGAGGTGCCAGGGGTAGTAGGGTGGGTTTGGAGTGTCAGGGGGTTGGGGTGTCTAGGGAGGGTAGTGGGAGTGGTTTTGGGGTGCCAGGGGGTAATTGGGGTTTTTTGGGATGTCGGGGGTTGGGGTGTCTAGGGAGGGTAATTGGGGTGTTTTTGGGGTGCCCAGGGGGTAATTGGGGTGTTTTTGGGGTGTCGGGGGGTGTTGGGTGCAGGGGGTTTGGGGTGTTGTTAGGATCGTGTTGGGGGGGTATTGGGGTGTTTTTGGGGTGTCAGGGAGTAATTGGGGTGGTTTGGGGGTGTCGGAGGGAGTTGGGGTGTGTTTGAGGTGTCAGGGGGTTGGTTGGGGTATCAGGGGGTGTGGGGGATTTGGGGGCGCGTCAGGGGTGTTTGGGGGTGTCTGCGGGGTTGGGGAGGTGTTTGGGGGTGTCAGGGTGTTGGGGGGGTGTTTTAGGGATGTTTTGGGGGGTGTTTTGGGGGTGTTTGGGGTGTGTCAGGATTTGGGGGTGTTTGGGGGGGTGTCTGGGGGTGTCAGGGCGTTGAGGGTGTTTTGGGTTATTTTGGGGGTTGTTTGGGATGTCAGGGTGTTGGGGGGTGTTTGGGGGGTGTTGGGGGTGTTTGGGGGATGTTTTGGGGGTGTTTGGGATGTCAGGGTGTTGGGGGTGTTTGGGGGTGTTTTGGGGGTTGTTTGGGATGTCAGGGGTTTGGGGGGTGTTTTGGGGGTGTTTTGGGGGATTTTGGGGGGTCGCTGAGGTTTCAGGGAGGTGTTGGGCCTTCCCGGGTGGGGGTCCCGGGGGTGGGGGTCTGTCGGGTGTTGGAGGGTCCCAGGGTGGGTCCTGGGAGGTGTCAGAAGGGCTGGGGGTCCCAGGGGAGGGGTTAGGGGGGTCTCAGGGGTGGAGAGTCCTGGGGATTTTGAGGGGGTCTGTGGGGTGGTCCGGGGGTCCTTGGGGGGTCTCAGGGGGCTGGAGGTTCAGGGGATTTTGGGGGGTCTGTGGGGTTGTCCGGGGGTCCGGAGGGTCCTTGGGGGGGTCTCAGGGGGTTGAGGGGTTCAGGGGGTTTGAGGGGGTCTGATGGGTGTCAGGGGGCCCGGGGAGGGTTGGGGGGTCTCAGGGGGTGGAGGTTCCGGGGGATTTTGGGGGGTCTGTGAGGTGGTTCGGGCGGTCCCGGGAGGGGTTTAGGGGGTCTCAGGGGCTGGAGGGTCGGGGAATTTTGGGAGGGTCTGTGGGGTGGTCCGGGCGGTCCGGGGGGTTTAGGGGGTCTCAGGAGTGGAGCGTCCTGGGGATTTTGGGAGGGGTCTGTGGGGTGTCGGGGGGTCGCGGGGGAGTTAAGGGGGGTCTCAGGGGTTGGAGGGCCCAGGGGGATTTTGAGGGGTCTGATGGGTGTCGGGGGGCCCCGGGAGTTTAGGGGGGGTCTCAGGGGCTGGAGGGTCGGGGGATTTTGGGGGGTCTGTGGGGTGGTCAGGCGGTCCCAGGGGTTTAGGGAAGTCTCAGGGGTTGGAGGGTCAGGGGAATTTTGGAGGGGGTCTGTGGGGTGGTCAGGTGGTCCCAGGGGCTTTGAGGGGGGTCTCAGGGGGCTGGAGGGTCAGGGAGGATTTTGGGGGGTTCTCTCGGGTGCCGGGGTCTCAGGGAGGTGAGTTTGGGGAAATGGGGGTGGTCTCTGCCCCTCGCTCACCTCTCCCGCCGCCGCCGCCGCCTCCGCCGGTCCCTGGGACACACCGGCCCTTGGCCCCGCCCCTGCGGAGGGACACGCCCCCTTTCGGTGCAGGACACGCCCCCTATCGGTATAGACCACGCCCCCTTTCGCTATCAGCCACGCCCCTTTTGCTACCGGGTCCCCACCCCCTTTCTCGTCACGGCCCCGCCCCTTTTGCGAATTGGCCACGCCCCTTTTTGCGCTCACCACGCCCCCTTTTTTCCAGGCCACGCCCCTCTCCCTCAAAGCTGGGTGGGGTCACCAGATTGCGACAGGGACCCCCAGAATTCCTCCCCTTCCAGACTCCCAAAGACCCCCAAAACCTCGAGGCCCCCAAATCCCCCTCAGACCCCAAAGACCCCCAAAACCTCAAGGCCCCCCAATCCCCCTCAGACCCCAAAGCCCCCAAAACCTCAAACCCTCCCCCAACCCCGAGCATTAAAGACTCCCAAAGGCCCCCAAAACCTCGAGGCCCCCAAATCCCCCAGACCCCAGAAACCTTGAACCCTCCCCAGCCCCCGAAGGCCCCCAGACAACCCCCTCAAAAGCCTACAGGGACCCCAAAAGTCCCCCACCCCAAACACTCCCAGCCCCCTGGAGACTGGGGGGGGATTTACGGGGTGGGGGAGGTTTTGGGGGTCTGTGGGGTGGGGGAGAGGTTTGGGGAGTTTATGGGAGTGGGGGGAGGTTTTGGGGGGACACACCCCTCAACAATGACATCATTGACCACGCCCGTGATGTCATTGGTCATGTTGGCAACGGCGGTGACGTCATCAGACATGCCCACCCCACCAATTGCCTTGCTGGCCACTCCCCGCCCACTGATGATGTCATCACCCATGACGATGATGTCATTGACCACACCCCACCCACTGATGATATCATCACCCATGACATCATTGACCACACCCTGCCCACTGATGATGTCATCACCCATGACATCATTGACCACACCCCGCCCACTGATGACATCAACACCCATGACAATGTCGTCATTGGCCACAGCCCACCCACTGATGATGTCATCACCCATGCCAGTGATGTCATTGGCCACA
Source organism: Myiozetetes cayanensis (assembly GCF_022539395.1). Taxonomy (NCBI): domain Eukaryota; kingdom Metazoa; phylum Chordata; class Aves; order Passeriformes; family Tyrannidae; genus Myiozetetes; species Myiozetetes cayanensis. Next base: position 56,986 of record NW_026087467.1, read on the forward strand.
CCCTGCCCACTGATGATGTCATCACCAATGATTATGTCATTTGCTACACCGCATTGATGATGTCATAGCTCATGCAATGATGCCATTGGCCACGCCCCTCTCGCTGATGACATCACCGTCCATGGCTATGATGTCATCGCCCTTGGTGATGACATCATTAACCATGCCCCTCCCACTGATGACATCATCACCTACATCAGCGATGCTGTTGGCCACCCCGGGCCTGTCGATGATGTCATTGACGTCACTGGCCACGCCCATCTTGCTGATGACATCACCGATCCTGCTGATGATGTCATTGACTGTGCTGATGACGTCATTGGTCACACCCCCATTCTCAGTGTCATTCATGGCCACATCAGTGACGTCACCGTGCGCGCTGATGACGTCATCATCTCGCTGACGTCACTGATGACCTCACTGGCAATGTCAAGGGCACGGGTGATGTCACTGACCGTAACGATGACGTCACGGACCGTGCCGATGAGGTCATCAGCCACATTGCTGACATCACCGTCCACGTTGATGACGTCACCGTCGCTTGGCGCAATGTCATTGGCCACACCAGTGACGTCACTTATCACCTTGATGACGTCACCGGGCACTCGCCGATGTCATTGGGGGGTCATCAATGCCATTGGTTGGGATGGGGGTGCTTGAGGGGCGTGTCCTGGGTGGGCGTGTCCTGGGTGGGCGTGTCCATTTCGAGGGTGTCCGTTTTGGGCGTGTCCAGGGTGGGCGTGTCCAGGTTGGCATATCAGGACTGGGCGTGTCCCAGGGGGGTGGGCGTGTCCCAGGGGTGGGCGTGTCCCAGTGGGAGAATCCAGGGTGGGCGTGTCCTGGGTGGGCATGTCCTGGGTGGGCGTGTCCCGGGGGTGGGCATGGCCCAGGGGAGTGGGCGTGTCCCAGTGGAGAGAATCCAGGGTGGGCGTGTTCTGGGTGGATGGGCGTGTCTGGGGGGTGGGTGTGTCCAGCGTGGGTGGGCGTGTCCTGGGTGGGCGTGTCCCGGTAGGTGGGCGTGTCCCAGGTGGGTGGGCGTGTCCAGTGGGATGGCTGTGTCCCGGGTGGGTGGGCGTGTCCGGGGGGTGGGTGGGCGTGTCCCGGGTGGGTGGGCGTGTCCCGGGGGTGGGGGTCACTCCTGGCCCTGAGGCGCAGGTAGCCCCCCGCTGGCCAAGGCCAAGGCCCCCACCACCGGCCAGGAGTGGGGCAGTGGCCGGGGCGGCCCCCGCTGGCCCTGACCCCCGCCCCACGAACAGCCCCACCCCAACAGCGCCGACAGCCCTGCGGAGGACACGGAGAGGCGTCAGGGAGGACATCCGGGGGGACATGGGGGACATGAGGGGATGGGAGGGACACAGGGGGGGTGTCAGGGGGACATCCTGGGGGGACACTGGGGGATGGGAGGGGACATGGAGGGGTGTCAGGGGGGACATTCGGGGGACATGGGGGACATGGGGGGACATAGGGGGATGGGGGGACATGGGGGCGTGTCAGGGGGACATCCAGAGAGGGGACATGGGGGGACATGGGGACATTGGGGGATGAGAGGGGACATAGGGGGTGTCAGGGGACATCCGAGGGAGACATTGGGGGACATGGGGGGTTCGGGAGGACATTGGGGAGGTGTCAGGGGACATCCGTGGGGGAGACATTGGGGGGACATTGGGGATGGAGGGAACATTGGGGGTGTCAGGGGACATCTGAGGGGGGACATGGGGGGGTGTCAGGGGACATCCGGGGGACAGGACATAGGGGGACACCCAGATGGGGGGAGGGGACATGGGGGGGTGTCAGGGGGACATCCTGGGGGGACATGGGGGGGACATTAGGGGATGGGGGGGGACGAGGGGGGCGTCAGGGGGACATTGGGGGATGGGAGGGACATTGGGGGAGGTGTCAGGGGACATCCAGAGGGGGACATGGGGACATCAGGGGGGACATGGGGGGATGTCAGGGGACACCCAGATCGGGGGGACATCAGGGGACATCGGGAGAGGGGACATGGGGGGGACATGGGGACACTGGGGGGACATTGGGGGGATGGGAGGGACATGGTGGGAACGTCACGGGGACACCCGGATAGGGGGATGTTGGGGACAGGGGGGACCCCGAGTTTTTGGGGGGTCACGGACCTGCGAGGATTTGAGCCCCGGCCGAGGGCAGGAAGAGCCGCCCCGCGGCCCCAGGAGCTGCCAGAGGAAGAGAGGAGCCCCAGGGCCGAGAGCAGCAGCGACGACACCACGAGCCCCTGCCCCCCGCAGGGCCGCTGGGGAGGGCGACACCCCCGTGAGACCCCAAACCACCTGAGACCCCCAACCCCCATCTAGCCCCTGCACCCCGCAGGGCCCGGCTGGGGAGGGCGACACCCCCCGTGAGACCCCAGAGCCCACCCTGAGCCCCCAACCCCACCCTGAGACCCCCAAACCCCCATCAGCCCCTGCACCCCCGCAGGGACCGCTGGGAGGGCGACACCCCCGTGAGACCCCAGAAACCTCCACAGCCCCCAAACCCACCCTGAGACCCCCAAACCCCCATCAACCCCTGCACCCCCGCAGGGCCGCTGGGGAGGGACGACACCCCCAGTGAGACCCCGAAACCTCCACAGCCCCCAAACCCACCCTGAGACCCCCAAACCCCCATCAACCCCTGCACCCCCGCCAGGGCCGCTGGGGAGGGCGACACCCCGCGTGAGACCCCGAACCCCCTGAGACCCCCAAACCCTCCCTGAGCCCCTGAGCCCCCAAACCCCCCAAGATCCCCCCAAAACCCTCCTAAACTCCTCAACCCCCTCCCAAGCCCCCAAAATTCTCCCTGAACCCCTCAACCCGAGCCCCCAAAAACGCCCCCCGTGTTGGGGTGCTCCCCGAGCCCCGCCGAGACCCACCCTGAGCCCCTCAAACCCCCTGAGCCCCCAGAAAACCCCCAGAGCCCCCAAAATTCTCCCCTAGACCCCCTCAACGCCCCCGAGACCCCCCAAAAACCTCTCTAAACCCCTCAAACCCGCCTGAGCCCCCAAACGCCCCCTCGTGTTGGGAGCCCCCGAATGTTGGGGAGCCCCCACGCCCCCCACTCACGGTTGAGGCCGAGGTTGCTGCAGGACCACCCCCGGAGCCGTTTTGGGGGGCGCAGTCGTACCAGAGGTTCAGCTCCTGCGAGTCCGGCAGCACCCACCAACCCTGGGGAGGGGGGGGACCCCCAAAAAACAACCCTTGGGACCCCCTAAAACAGCTGGGACCCCCCAAAAATACCCTTGGGACCCCCAAAACATAGCCCTGGGAACCCCAGAGCCATGGGATGTCCCAAAACTGCCCTGGGACCCCCAAAAAACAACCCTTGGGACCCCCTAAAAGTAGCCCTGGGATCCCCAAACACCCCTGGGATCCCCTAACACCTCTGGGACCCCAAAAACGCACCCCCAAAACACCTCCCAGACCCCAAAAAACACCCCTGGGACCCCCAAAACCACCCCTGGGAAACCCAGAGCCATGGGATGTCCCAAAACTGCCCTGGGACCCCCCAAAAAACAACCCTTGGGACCCCCTAAAAGTAGCCCTGGGATCCCCAAACACCCCTGGGATCCCCTAACACCTCTGGGACCCCCAAAAACGCACCCCCAAAACACCTCCCAGACCCCAAAAAACACCCCTGGGACCCCCAAAACCACCCCTGGGAAACCCAGAGCCATGGGATGTCCCAAAACTGCCCTAGGACCCCCCAAAAAACAACCCTTGGGACCCCCTAAAAGTAGCCCTGGGATCCCCAAACACCTCTGGGATCCCCTAAACCAGCTGGGACCCCCCAAAAATACCCTTGGGACCCCCTAGAAACAACCCTTGGGACCCCCTAAAAACAGCCCAGGGAACCCCAGAACCTTGGGATGTCCCAAAACTGCCCTGGGACCCCCCAAAAATACCCTTGGGACCCCCTAAAAGTAGCCCTGGGATCCCCAAACACCCCTGGGATCCCCTAAACCAGCTGGGACCCCCCAAAAAGCAACCCTTGGGACCCCCCAAAAATAGCCCAGGGAACCCCAGAGCCCTGGGATGTCCCAAAACTGCCCTGGGACCCCCGAAAAACACCCCTTGGGACCCCCAAAAATACCCTTGGGACCCCCAAAAATAGCCCTGGGATCCCCAAACACCCCTGGGACCCCCTAAAACAGCTGGGACCCCCCAAAAAACACCCTTGGGACCCCAAAAACAGCTGGGACCCCCCAAAAAACAACGCTTGGGACCCCCTAAACCAGCTGGGACCCCCCAAAAAACACCCCCCGAAACACCCCGGGGCCCCCCAAAACAACCCTTGGGACCCCCAAAAATAACCCTGGGAACCCCAGAGCGCTGGGACCCCCAAAAACAGCTGGGACCCCCAAAAAACAACCCTTGGGACCCCCAAAAACAACCCTTGGGACCCCCAAAAACAACCCTTGGGACCCCCAAAAAATAGCCCAGGGAACCCCAGAGCCCTGGGATGTCCCAAAACTGCCCTGGGACCCCCAAAAAACAACCCTTGGGACCCCCTAAAAGTAGCCCTGGGATCCCCAAACACCCCTGGGATCCCCTAACACCTCTGGGACCCCCAAAAACGCACCCCCAAAACACCTCCCAGACCCCAAAAAACACCCCTGGGACCCCCAAAACCACCCCTGGGAAACCCAGAGCCATGGGATGTCCCAAAACTGCCCTGGGACCCCCCAAAAAACACCCTTGGGACCCCCAAAAATAACCCTGGGATCCCCAAACACCCCTGGGATCCCCTAAACCAGCTGGGACCCCCCAAAAATACCCTTGGGACCCCCTAGAAACAACCCTTGGGACCCCCTAAAAACAGCCCAGGGAACCCCAGAACCTTGGGATGTCCCAAAACTGCCCTGGGACCCCCCAAAAATACCCTTGGGACCCCTAAAAGTAGCCCTGGGATCCCCAAGCACCCCTGGGATCCCCTAAACCAAGCTGGGACCCCAAAAAGCAACCCTTGGGACCCCCCAAAAATAGCCCAGGGAACCCCAGAGCCCTGGGATGTCCCAAAACTGCCCTGGGACCCCCGAAAAACACCCCTTGGGACCCCCAAAAATACCCTTGGGACCCCCAAAAATAGCCCTGGGATCCCCAAACACCCCTGGGACCCCCTAAAACAGCTGGGACCCCCCAAAAAACACCCTTGGGACCCCAAAAACAGCTGGGACCCCCCAAAAAACAACGCTTGGGACCCCCTAAACCAGCTGGGACCCCCCAAAAAACACCCCCCGAAACACCCCGGGGCCCCCCAAAACAACCCTTGGGACCCCCAAAAATAACCCTGGGAACCCCAGAGCGCTGGGACCCCCAAAAACAGCTGGGACCCCCAAAAAACAACCCTTGGGACCCCCAAAAACAACCCTTGGGACCCCCAAAAAATAGCCCAGGGAACCCCAGAGCCCTGGGATGTCCCAAAACTGCCCTGGGACCCCCCAAAAAACAGCCCTGGGACCCCCAAAAAACAACTCTTGGGACCCCCAAAAAATAGCCCAGGGAACCCCAGAGCCCTGGGATGTCCCAAAACTGCCCTGGGACCCCCCAAAAATACCCTTGGGACCCCCTAAAAACAGCCCTGGGAAGCCCAGAGCCATGGGATGTCCCAAAACTGCCTTGGGACCCCCCAAAAAACACCCCTTGGGACACCCAAAAAATAGCCCTGGGAACCCCAGAGCCCTGGGAACCCCAAAAACAGCTGGGACCCCCAAAAAACAAGCCTTGGGACCCCCAAAAACAGCTGGGACCCCCCAAAAAACACCCTTGAGACCCCCAAAAAATAGCCCAGGGAACCCCAGAGCCATGGGATGTCCCAAAACTGCCCTGGGACCCCCAAAAAAACAACCCTTGGGACCCCCAAAAAACAGCCCTCGGAAACCCAGAGCCATGGGATGTCCCAAAACTGCCCTGGGACCCCCCAAAAATACCCTTGGGACCCCCAAAAATAACCCTGGGAACACCAAACACCCCTGGGAACCCCAAACACCTCTGGGACCCCCAAAAACGCACCCCCAAAACACCTCCCAGACCCCAAAAAACACCCCTGGGACCCCCAAAACCACCCCTGGGAAACCCAGAGCCATGGGATGTCCCAAAACTGCCCTGGGACCCCCAAAAAATACCCTTGGGACCCCCAAAAATAACCCTGGGATCCCCAAACACCCCTGGGATCCCCTAAACCAGCTGGGACTCCCCAAAAAACACCCTTGGGACCCCCAAAAACAACCCTGGGATTCCCAGAGCCCTGAGATGTCCCAAAACTGCCCTGGGACCCCCAAAAAACACCCCCTCGGAGCCCCAAAAACACCTGGGAACCCCAAAACAGCCCTGGGAACCCCTAAAACAGCTGGGAGTCCCCAAAAACACCCCCCAGAACAGCCCTGGGAACCCCCAAAACAGCCCTGGGAACCCCAAAACACCCCCTAAAACACCCCTGGGACCCCCCAAAAACACCCCTGGGATCCCCTAAAACAGCTGGGACCCCCCAAAAAACAACCCTTGGGACCCCCAAAAAACAGCTGGGACCCCCCAAAAAACAACCCTTGGGACCCCCTAAAACAGCTGGGACCCCCCAAAAATACCCTTGGGACCCCCAAAAATAACCCTGGGATCCCCAAACACCTCTGGGAACCCCAAAAACAGCTGGGACCCCCCAAAAAACACCCCCCAAAACACCCCGGGGACCCCCAAAAAACAACCCTTGGGACCCCCAAAAATAGCCCAGGGAACCCCAGAGCGCTGGGATCCCCAAAAACAGCTGGGACCCCCAAAAAATACCCTTGGGACCCCCAAAAAACAACCCTTGGGACCCCCAAAAAACAGCCCAGGGAACCCCAGAGCGCTGGGAACCCCTAAAACAGCTGGGACCCCCAAAAAATACCCTTGGGACCCCCAAAAACAGCCCTGGGAAACCCAGAGCCATGGGAACCCCAAACACCTCTGGGACCCCCCAAAAACACCCCCCAAAAACACCCCTGGGACCCCCAAAAACAGCCCTGGGACCCCCAAAAACCCAGCTGGGGGTCTCTAAATGGGTCTGGGAGTCCCTAAATGGGTCTGGGGGTCGGTAAATGGGTCTGGGGGGTCCCTAAATGGGTCTGGGGGTCCCTAAATGGCTCTGGGGATCCCTAAATGGGCCCAGGGGGTGGTAAATGGGTCTGGGGGTCCCTAAATGGGTCTGGGGGTCCCACCAGAGTTCTGGGGGCCCTAAATGGGTCTAGGGGACCCTAAATGGGTCTGGGGGCCGGTAAATGGGCCCAGGGGGTCTGTAAATGGGTCTGGGGGTCCCTAAATGGGTCTGGGGGTCTCTAAATGGGTCTGGGGGGTCTCTAAATGGGTCTGGGGGTCGGTAAATGGGTCTGGGGGTCTGTAAATGGGTCTGAGGGTCCCTAAATGGGTCTGGGGGTCCTGCTGTGGATTGGGGGGGTCCCTAAATGGGTCTGGGGGGATCCCTAAATGGCTCTGGGGTCCCTAAATGGGCCCAGGGGTTCCCTAAATGGGTCTGGGGGTCGGTAAATGGGTCTGGGGGTCGGTAAATGGGTCTGGGGGTCGGTAAATGGGTCTGGGGGGTCAGTAAATGGGTCTGGGGTCGGTAAATGGGTCTGGGGGTTTGTAAATGGGTCTGGGGGTCTGTAAATGGGTCTGGGGGGTCGGTAAATGGGCCCAGGGGGTCAGTAAATGGGTCTGGGGTCCCACCTTGCCCAGGGTGGCGATGAAGAGCAGCAGCAGCACCAGCAGGTGCAGGGCGGCCACGGCGCCCACCACGAGACCCCCCATGCTGGGCCTTTTTTGGGGGGAGGGAGGATCAGGGGGTCAGAAGACCCCAGAGACCCCCAGGGACTCCAAAACCCCCATGGCTCCTTCCCCCAAAGCCCCCAGAGCCCCCAATCCTCAAATCCCTCCCAAAACCTCCCAAATCCCCCAACCCCCAAATCCCCCAAAC
>NW_026087468.1:0-63811 GCF_022539395.1 Myiozetetes cayanensis
GCTGGGCAGGGCACGTCTCCAGGATGCAGGACTACCGCCTCCCTAAGATTGTGCTCTATGGGGAACTTGCCACTGGCTGCCGCAGAGAGAGCCCCAAAGAGGAGGTACAAGGACTGCCTGAAACAATCCCTCAGCCTTGGCCATATTGATCACCACCATTGGTCTACCCTGGCCTCCAATCGGGAGGCCTGGAGACACACCATCTATAACGCTGCTGCTGCTTTTGAGAACACACGCAGGATCACTCTCGAGGAGAAAAGACAACGCAGAAAGAATCACGTCTCGTCTGTATCACCTGGGGAGTCTTTCTGCTGTGCCTTCTGCAACCGGACTTGTCTATCTCGCATTGGCCTTTTTAGCCATCAGCGTGCTTGTAGCAAGCGTGGGTAGAGTCCTTCTCAAATCTTCGTTCGCGAAGCCTAGCCATGATGATGATGAGTTGATTATATGGTGGGACCTCCTCAGCACGTCATCTTATCCTCTTCCTTGTCCTCTGATGATAGTCCGAAATGTTCATTTTCAGGCCAGTTAGTGATGATGTGGAAGATCCCTAGAAAATTAGGGTTTCCTATCTGAGCTCACTGTGTGATCAGCATGACCCACTTGCTTCATGTGGCATCAGTGGCATGATGTGTGGAGGGGACTTTCCCTTTGAACATCCAGACCAGCAGTGGCAGTTGGGGTGCCAGGACAAGATGTTCTTTGGTGCCCATCACTTCGGAAGTGGCTTGAACCCCTTCATAGGCTGCCAGGATGTCTTTTTCAGTTGGGGTGTAACAGGCCTTGGATACTTTGTATCCCTGACTCCAGAACCCCAAGGGTTGTCCTTGAGTCTCCCCAGGTACTTTTTGCCAGAGGCCCCAGGAAGGACCATTCTGCCCAACTGCAGTGTAGAGCACATTTTTCACATCTCGTCCTGTCCTGACTGGCCCAAGGGCTACTGCAGTAACAGTCTCCTGTTTAATCTGTTCAAAAGCTTGTTTTCAGGACTCCATTTGAAATCATTCTTCTGTGTCATGATGGAGAATTGTGGGGGGGGGGTTGTTCCCGCGAACAGACCCTCGGGCACACTTTGTATAGGAAATAGGCACACGGATTGTGACCCACAAAATGGTGTTTATTAAAACAAGATGTCAGTTTATATAGAGGGGAATATAGAAGAGTCTGGAACAAAGGAGGGATTCTTGCTCGGAACATCAAATCCTAAGGTTCAGTGATAAGGGAAAATGGAGGGATTGGCCGCCAGAGATATGTCCAGCCGTATAGGGGAAGGGGATAGTTAGGGAGGAAGGGAAGGAGGGGTCTGGGGTACAATCAGTGGAGTTGTACAGAAGTTTATGAGGCTGCATCCTGTAGCTGGGTCTCTAGGCAACCCCTTGCAGCTGCAGTTGTCAGAGGACTTAAACTTCTTCCTCTGAGGTTTCTTTGCAGCCTTTCTGCATCTCTCTCCATTCTCTGTCAACCTCTGTTGGTCCACCTCCGACAATGGAGAGGGCTGACAATCTGACTAATATGGAATATGCATCCTCCAAAAACCCACAGCACCTAGGAAAGCCTGTGTTTCCTTCTTGCTGGTTGGTGGGGACATAGCTGGTATTTTGTTGATCACGTCCATTGGAATCTGACAACGTCCATCTTGCCATTTTACTCCTAAAACCTGAATTTCTTGGGCACATACCTTGACCTTACTTCGCTTTATGGCAAAACTGGTTTTTACTTGGACATTGTGCCATTGACTGCAACTCAGCAGCTCTTGGTAGCCAATCAGATGAGCAAGAGGCCTTTCCAGGCCCATTTGCATGTGATTTAAATAGCTCTAGGGAGTGTGAGTGTAGGAATGGATTTGCCCTATATAGGGTGGAAGAAATCCTGCCAGAGATGGACTGGTGAAGGAAAAGAAGAAAACAGCACAAGGGTTATAGAAACAGAAGTTTTTAATGTTGTTTAAACAGATCTTAAGATGGTTTTTCTGTATTTTGCAAAGTCACTGCTTCTCCTTCCTGACACCCCCCTGTGAAGGACCCTTATGCAGGAATGTCCTGGGAAGATACCCTGAGGTCTTCCCATTGGCTTTTGTTCACTTCTTTCTATTGGCTGTTAACTCTTTACCTGATTGGGTTTTTGTGTGGTACCTTGACTTTGTAATTGGTCCCTTTCCAATCGCCCTGAAACCCATATAAACCCCCATGCCCAAATAAACTTCCTCCGTGGTCCTGTGTGTCCTTATGGGCTCATAGAGCCACATGCTCAAGGGGCAGTTGGGAGAGCATTACACCTCCAGAGAATGGTTTAACCCCCAAGACCTGAAGGTGCCCCCTCTCCAAATCAGCCGTCGTATGCGAGCAACCCTGAGCATGGCAAACAGGAGCGTGGCACGCCACAGCAGTTTGAGCAGCAGTTTGTGCAGACAGGGTGAGCAGGAAGGGCATAGCCACCCTTCCGGCTCCTGGTCGTGGGTTAGTGTGTTAGGTGTGGGTATGGTGGTTTTGGTTTTTTTGGGTTTTTTGGTTTTGGGGTTTTTTTCTCCTCAGTCTGACTAGATCTAGCAATGGTTTACAAACAGTCAAAAGCCATTGCTGCTGCTGCTAGCAGGAGTGTGCCAACCCAGACAGAATTCCCCAAGAAGCACGTAGCTGTCTAGGTCACTGGCTGCAGGGAATGTCTGAGCCTGGTGTTAGTACCGGAGGACAGTGCAAAGGACACCTGCATATGATTTGAACAGGTGAATGATCTACTCTGTCTAGTGGCAGAGTTTAAGGAAGAAGTGGAAAGGCTGAGGAGTATCAGGGAGAGCAGAAAAGAAATAGACTGGTGGAGTTACACCCTTCCAACTCTGAGAGAAGCTCAGCAGGAGTCAGAGATGCCCTGCTCCTCTTGCCATCAGGCAGAAGGAGAAGGCCTAGTAGATGGGGGAGAATGGAAAAGGGTCCCTGCTCAGGGAGGTAAAAGAATCCCCTCCCAACCCCCATCACCATCCTAGGTGCCCTTACAGAACAGGTATGAGGCCCTGGATCTAGAGGGTCAGGCAGATTACACTAGAGAAAAAAATCTGTCCAGAGGGTGTCTCAGTTGCACTCCATCTATCAGATGCATCACAACCTCAGGTATTAAAAAGAAGGGTATATGTAGTAGGTGACTCCCTTCTGAGGGGAAATGAGGACCCTGTATGCCAACCAGACCCATCCCACAGGGAAGTCTGCTGCCTCCCTGGGGCCTGGGTAAGGGTTATTACCAGAAGACTACTTGAACTAATTCAGCCCTCTGAATATTACCCACGGTTGGTTGTCCAGGTTGGCAGTGATGAGGCTGATAAGAGGGGTACCAGGGTAATTAAAAAGGACTTCAAGGCTCTGGGTTGATTGGTTGATGGGACAGGAGCACAGGTGGTGTTCTGCTCAATTCCTTTAGTAGCAGGGATAAACAATGAAAGGAACAGGAAAACCCATGTTATCAATAAGTGGCTTAAGGACCGGTGCCATCAGCAGAACTTTGGTTTTATCATGGAGCAATTTTTATGGCACCAGGCCTGCTAGAGTCAGATGGGCTTCATCTGTCTAGCAAGGGCAAAAGGATTCTAGCCCATGAGTAGGCAGGGCTGATTGAGAGGGTTTTAAACTAGGTTTGAAGGGGGAAGGAGATGAAACAAGAGTCTCCAGAGATGGGCCTAAGGGTGGTAAGCCAGAGTTAGGGGTGAAATCAGCAGCCCAGCTAAAGTGTATCTACACCAATGCATGCAGTATGGATAACTGAGCAGGAAGCCATTGTACAGCAGGAAAACTATGACATAGTCACCATCACAGAAACATGGTGGGATGATTCACATGACTGGAATGCTGCAATGAATGGCTACATGCTCTTCAGAAGAGATAGGGGAGGTAGGAGAGGTGGAGGGGTGGCTCTGTATATTAGGGAGTCTCTTGACTCTATAGGAACTTGAGGTTAGTGATGATAAGGTTGAATGCTGTAGTAGGTTGACCCTGGCTGGATGCCAGGTACCCACTAAAGCTGCTCTCTCATTCCCCTCTGCAACTGGACAGAGAAGAGAAAAAAAAACAGCTAAGGATTCATGAGTTGAGATAACAGCTGGCAGAGGTCAGTTACTTATCACCATCACGGACAAGACAGACTCAAAGTGGGGATATTAATTGAATTTATTACAAACAGGATCAGAGCAAAGGAGTGAGAAGTAAAATAATCTTAAAAACACCTTCCCCCCACCCCTCCTTTATTACAAACTCTACCTCCTGTCCCCCAGCAGTGCAGGGAGATGGGGAAGGGGGGTTATGGTCAGTTGTTGTTTCTGCCGCTGGTGTCATAGTTCGTATTTTTTAGCAAGGAATTTTTCTTTCCTTTCCTCCTGCCGTGTGTGTGTGCTCTGTGATGAGCCATTTAGTTGAACAAAGGAATCGGCTCGAGCCCTAATAGGCGAGATTTGTTGCCTTGACAACAAAGGGGGGGGTGGAGGCTGGGGGAGACTCTCTCTCTCTCTGCCGGGGTGAGAGGCTGCTGCGGGCTGCAGACACTGCCGGGCTCCTTTTTTTTTTTCCTGTCGGAGGGGAGTTTCTGGCTGCTGCTCTTGGCTCACCTCTGGCTGACTGCAAGCCCTGTTTACAACGGACCCTAATCAGCTGAAGTTTGTGAGTTTTCTTCCATTGGGAGAACTTTCTGTTTTATTGCTGTTGTTCCCCCCTTCCCCCGGTGCAGCCAAGTATCCAACAGCGCCACCTGGTGACGGGTACTGGACATTACAAGTTCTACTCCTTCAGTGACCCAACAGCGCCACCTGGTGAATGGTACGGGACATTACAAATTTTGCATCTCCAGTGACCCGACGGCGCCCCCTGCTGACTGTGGTTGGAACAGCACCAAAGGGTGCAAGAAATTGAACTATTTTCTTTTTGCCGGTTTATCGGTTTTGTTCTTAAAGGGGATTATTGGTGGGTATAGGAGTATTACTTAGTTATTTTACTTGGTTTTTTTTTTTTCGTGTTCCTGTTAATACACACATACCTTTTAATAAAGGGCTGTTATTTTCCCTTTTCCATAATTTGTTTTCCTTCAATCGGAGCCTCTTAATTTTGGATTTATAATTGTTTGGAAAGAGAAGTTTGGGTCTTTTCCTCCTAATCCATCCTCAGCAAAAGACCCTTGTCTCATTTAAACTGGTACAGCTGGTCAGAGAAGAGTCCTTCCCCTGCTCCTATTGGGTCCCTCCCACAGGAGACAGTCCTTCATGGACCTCTCTGGCATGAGTCCATCCCACAGGCAACAGTTCTTCACAAACTGCTGTCACTTCACCATGGGGTGTAGTCCTTCACAAATGAGCTGTAATGGCATGGGTCCCCCACAGGGGCCACAAGTCCTACCTGGGAAAAACCTGCTCCAGTCTGGGTTTCGCTCTCCATGGGCTGCAGGTCCCTGGCAGGACCCTGCTCCATCTTGGGCCTCCCATGGGGTCACAGCCTCCTCACAACAACCTTCTGTTCTTAAATATGTTATCACAGATGCATTACTATCACTCCTGATTGGCTTGGCCTTGACCAGTAGCAGGAAGCCCGTGCTGAAGCTGGCTGGCATTGGCTCCACCAGACAGGGGAAGCTTCTAGCAGCTTCTAACAGAAGCCACCCCTGTAGCCCCCCCGCTACCAAAACCCAGCCACAGAAACCCACTACAAATGTCTATGGGAAAGAATCGGGGGAAGGCTAACAAAGCCGACATCCTGATGGGAGTGTGTTCTAGACCACCCAACCAGGATAAAGAGGTGGATGAATTATTCTATAAGCGGTTGGTGGATGTTTCATGATCGCCAGCCCTTGTTCTTGTGGGAGACTTTACCTACCAGATGTCTGCTGGGAACTCAACACAGTAGAAAAGAGGTAGTCTAGGAGGTTCTTGTGTATGGAAGAGAACTTCCTGACATAGTTGGTGAGTGAGCCTACCAGGGGTGGGGCCCCACTAGACCTGCTGCTTACAAACAGAGAAGAGCTGGTGGGAGATGTGGTGGTCAGAGGTCGTCTGGGGTACAGTGACCATGAAATGATAGAGTTTTCAGTACTCGGTGAAATGAGGGGCATCAACAAAACCTCTACCCTGGACTTCCAGAGGGCAGACTTTGACCTATTCAGGATGCTGATTTGGAAAATACCTTGGGAAACAGCCCTTAAAAAAACAAGGGGTCCAGGAAGGATGGACATACCTCAAGAAAGAAATCTTGAAGGTGCAGGAGCAGACTGTCTCTATGTGCTGAAAGATGGTCCAGTGGGGAAGACTGATAGGAGAAATAGAAACATTACTCACAGCCTTCCCAAATGCCCAAATAAGGAACAATAGAAGTCCTAGAGAATTAGATAAGGGATGTAACTCAAGCAAACAAGATGTAAGCTGAGTTCTGTGTACCCAGATAAGACAAAAAACAAATGTTACAGTTTTTGTGGTGAAACAAAATGATGCTGTGCCTGCTTAAGAACTGAGGTCAAGAAGATGACCTCTAAGGACCGAATAAGAACTTCTAATAGAGGTGTGACTATGTAAGGCAAAGTAATGAATATGTATTAAGTGAGAATATCTAATGAATATGTAAAGAGTATGTGTAATAAAAAGCCCTGTCTATCTGTCATTTGGCACATTTGATTAGATGAGCTATTGTCATGGTTTTGCTGGTTCTTAGAAACTAAGCTGGAATTTTTCCCTTCCCCCTGCCCACTGTGTGAAGGGGATGTTGAATGGGCAGATTGTCTGTGACTTAGGCAGTTAAGTAGCACAAAAGAAGTGGCTGGTAAGACTACATTCCTAGTTGATGGCCCTCAGGATCTTGTCTTTGCGGAGGGGAAAGGAGTTTTGGGGGTTTTTTTTTAACTTTTTTTTCCTGTCTTGTCTCATGGGAAATGGGGGGGGAAGGAGTTCAGGTTACTACTGGAATCTACTGGAGTTGGAACAAGGTTGGAGTAGGAGCTTGGAGATGGCTTTTTTTCTCAGCCTGGCTGTCAGCTGTGGATTCTGCTTGGATTTTCATCGAGAGGAACTGTTTCGGGAGGTTTTCCCCTCCTCTGTTCCCATTATTTTTTTCTTTCTTGGTAGCAGTTCTTGTGCACATCAAAGGGAGAGGGAAAAACTATACCGCGCGATTTCGGCCAGCAGGACAGAGTGAGTTCCCGTTGGGAAGGACCCTTTTTTTTCCTCTCCCTCCTATCTCTCCCCTTTCCCAGTGGGAGGGGAAGGGGGGAAAGACCTCCATTCTCAGTTTCTCCAATACACCCAGGAGGGTGTTCCCCCCACATGGCAATGACCAGTGATCCAACAGCACCCCCTGCTGACTGTGGTTAGAATTGCACCAAAGGGCACAAACTGAACTGTTTACCTTTTTCTTTGTTTGTCTATTGGTTTGTTTTGAAGGGGATTATTTGTGGGTATAGGAGTATTGTTTGGTTGTTTTGTTTTCTTTCATTGTTTCTACCAATACACATATATCTTTAAATAAAGGGCTGTTATTCTTCCTTTTCCCACACTTTTTTTCCCCCTCAATTGCAGCCTCTTAATTTTGGATTTACAATTGCTTAGAGGGAGGAGTTTGGGTCTTTTGGTGTCCCCCAGGGGTCAGTGTTGAGCCCAGTCCTGTTTAATATCCTTATTGATGATCTGGATGAGGAGATAGAGTCTACCATTAGCAAATTTGCAAATGACACCAAGTTGGGAGGGAGTGTCGATCTGCTGGAGGGTAGGAGGGCTCTGCAGAGTGTTCTTCATTCTCCCAGTCGCTGCCTTCACCTTCTGCAACTTGGGTGGTATGGCTGCAGCACTTGCTGGTGAAGGGTGAGGCAAAAAAGTTGTTGAGTACCTCAACCTTCTTTATGTCCTGGGTAACCAGGTCTGTCTCATATCTTTCTTGAGAGGACCCAAATTTTCCCGGTCTTTTATCACCAACGTACCTATAGGAAGCTTTCTTTGTTACCCTTGATGTTCTTGATCAGATTTACTTCTGCCAGTGCTTTAGCTTTCTTAACCAGATCCCTAGCTGTTTGGACAATCTCTCTGTATTCCTCCCAGGCTACCTTTCCCTACTTCCACCCTCTGTAGGCTTCCTTTTTGTGTCTGAGTTTTTCCAGGACCTCCTTGTTCATCCATGCAGGTTTCCTGGTGATTTCGCCCGACTTTTTCTTCGTAAGGCTGCATTGCTTTTCAGTCTGGAGGAGACAATGCTTGAATATCATGCAGGTCTCTTGGGTCCCTCTTCCCTTCAGGTTTCTATCCCATCGCACTCTACTAAGGAGATCCCTGAAGAGGCCAAAGTCTGTTCTCCTGAAGTCCAGGGTAGTGAGCTTGTTCTGTTCCCTCATCGCTGCCCTAAGGATCTCAAACTCCACCATTTCATGGTCACTGCAGCCCAGGTTACCCTTGAGCTTCACAGGAATGTTGGGGTAGGTGGCGAATCCTCCTGATCCCTGATGAAGGATATAGAGGTGAAGGATTTTGACTTTGACACTTTGAAGCCGTTTCCCTGAGGAAAAACAGGGGCCGTGAAAGACTTGAAAAGGTGCCAGAACTGACCAGTGAGAGAAGAATGTAAATAAGAGAATATTCAATTATGTGTGAAGGCTAGTAATAAATTATAGATAGAAAGCTAATAATAGAAAGGAATGTAAAGTTCTGTAAACAGTGTGTGAGTGCAGTGTGTGTGAGAAAGAAGAAATTATTAAACTGGACGAAGCAATAAAAGCTGACTGTCGGACCATCATCATAAAGGTGCCTAGTTTTTATTTTGTGGCTGTCCTAACTAACTACAACACAGCAACAGACTGTACCAGTGTGCCAAAAAGCAAGCCGGTGGGGTAGATGACCAGTTTGGTTGAACAGGGAGAGTCTAAAGGAAATCAGGGATAAAAAGAGAGCTTACAGACTATGGAAAATAGGGCTGGCTACTCAGGATGAGTTTAGGAGTATAACTAGGTCATGTAGAAGGAAAATTAGAGAGACAAAAGCGCAATTTGAAGTCAATTTGGCTACTTCTGTTAAGGATAACAAAAAGCGCTTCAATAAATACATTAATACCAAAAGGAGGGGCAAGGAAAACCTCCATTCCTTGTTGGACTTGGGGGGAACATAGTTAACAGGGATGAGGAGAAGTTTGAGGTACTTAACACCTTCTTTGCCTCAGTATTCACCAGTAGGACAGGTGGCCCTCAGGACAACTAGCCTCTGGAGCTGGTAGACAGGGACAGGAAGCCAAATAGCCCCCCTGTATTCCAGGAGGAAATGGTCAGTGACTGACTGAGCCACCTGGATCCACACAAGTCCATGGGACCAGATGGGATCCATCCTAGGGTGATGAGGGAGCTGGCAGAAGATCTTGCCAAGCTACTCTCCATCATTTACCAACAGTCCTGGCTCTCTGGGGAGGTCCCAGATGATTGGAAGTTGGCGAATGTCACGGCAATCTACAAAAAGGCTGCAAGGAGGACCCGGGAAACTACAGGCCTGTCAGCCTGACCTCAGTGCCTGTCAAGGTTATGGAGCAAATCATCCTGAGTGCAATCACACGGCACCTACAGGATGGACAAGGGATCAGACCCAGCCAGCATGGGTTTAGGAAGGGCAGGTCCTGTTTGACCAACCTGATCTCCTTTTATGATCAGGTGACCCGCCTGGTGGATGAGATGCAGGCTGTGGATGTGTCTATCTGGACTTCAGCAAAGCCTTTGACACTGTCTCCCATAATATACTCCTGGAAAAGCTGGTAGCCCACGGCTTGGACAGGTACACTCTCTACTGGGTTAAGAACTGGCTGGAGGGCCAGGCCCAGAGAGTAGTGGTGAACAGGGCTGCATCCAGCCAGCAGCTGGTCACTAGTGGTGTCCCCCAGGGATCAGTGTTGGGCCCAGTCCTGTTTAACATCTTTATCGATGATTTAGATGAGGGGATTGAGTCCATCATTTGCAAATTTGCAGACGACACCAAGTTGGGAGGGAGTGTTGACCTACTGGAAGGCAGGAGGGCTCTGCAGAGGGACCTGGATAGGCTGGAGAGTTGGGCCGATTCCAATGGGATGAAGTTCAACAAGGTCAAGTGTTGGGTCCTGCACTTTGGCCACAACAACCCCCTGCAGTGCTACAGGCTGGGCACAGAGTGGCTGGAGAGCAGCCAGGTGGAAAGGGATCTGGGGGTGCTGATTGACAGGAGGCTGAACATGAGCCAGCAGTGTGCCCAGGTGGCCAAGAAGGCCAATGGCATCCTGGCCTGCATCAAGAGCAGTGTGGCCAGCAGGAGCAGGGAAGTGATCCTTTCCCTGTACTCAGCGCTGGTGAGGCCACACCTTGTGTTCAGTTCTGGGCCCCTGAGTTCAGGAAAGACATTGAGATGCTGGAGCGGGTCCAGAGGAGAGCAACCAGGCTGGTGAAGGGACTTGAGCACAAGTCCTATGAGGAGAGGCTGAGGGAGTTGGGGTTGTTTAGCCTGGAGAAGAGGAGGCTCAGGGGTGACCTCATCACTCTCTACAACTACCTGAAAGGAGGTTGTAGCCAGGTAGGGGTCAGTCTCTCCTCCCAGGCAACCAGCAATAGGACAAGAGGGCACGGGCTTAAGCTCTGCCAGGGGAGGTTTAGGTTGGATATTAGAAAGAAGTTCTTTACAGAGAGAGTGATCAGGCATTGGAATGGGCTGCCCAGAGAGGTGGTGGACGGGACATCAGTAATGGGGTGTATTGGGTTTGGCCAAGCTGGAGTTCATTTCCCCACAGTAGCCGTCACAGTGCTGTGCTTTGCATTGGCAGCTACATGGGTGTTGATAACACACTGGTGTTTTGGCTACTGCTGAGCACAGCATCAGCACTGTAACATTCCTTCCTTAGTTGAGGGCAAGATCCTGGGAGGGGACCCAAGTAGGCCAGCTGACCCAAACTGACCAAAGGGATATTCCATACCATATGAGGTCAGCTCAGATATGAAAGCTGACACAAGGAGCAGAGGGGTGGGCATTCATTGTCTCCAATGGCTGCCTGCTGAAGAACCGTCACGCATAGCGAAGCCCTGCTTCTCAGGGGTGGTCGACCATCACTGCTCATGGGAAGTAGAGAATAAACCCTGCTATCTTTTGCTTATGCGCACACAAGCTTCACTTTGCTTTTTGCTTTAAATAAACTGCCTTATCCCAACCCACGAGTTGGGTTTTTTTCCCACCTTGCTGTCTCCCCTGTCCTGCTGGGAAGGGGAGTGATAGAGCGGCTGGGTGGGCACCTGGTGTCCAACCAAGGTCAACCCACCACATGGAGTTCCTTCCTTCTTCCCATTTCAAAGCTCAAAGAGTATAGATTTGTGGGAGATGGTGACTTGTATTTTTACAATATACTCTCTGCTTTTCCAGTAAATTAAATAGTGCTAGCACATGGTCATCTGCAACATCAAACTTTTAGGATTATCCCCACATGCTCTGTGCCCTGCTCCCACCAGCCTCCCACTTCAGTACCCTTCAGGAGTTATTGTGTTTAACAGTCCGCCTGCAACAGGTGGTGTCTGAAGGAAGGAGAGGTTTTGCTAGCAGACATGGGTGCAGTTCTGTGCTTTTTCATGGTTTTGTTGTCTATGAAACATCCTCGAGCATATTTATTAGTAGACATACAGCCTAAAGGCCAAAGACCAGCTGCATTTCCTGAACAAACAGGCTTTACTTTTTTTTATTCTGCCTACAGAAAATGGTTATTTGAGGCCATTAATCTAGGGATTTTGCCAACAGATTTACTGGAGGAGTGTGGACTGAAGTGAAAAAGTATCACAACATTTACACCACCCAGATACAAGACCAAGACTTCAAACATGGTGTCGTGGTTTAGAAATGGTACTACCCAATTTAGTGCTCTCACTGAGACTCTCCAAACCATGCTGATGCTTGCTTGCTCCCCCTCCCCCTCCCCCTGCATTGGACTGGAGAGGAGAATTGGAGGCACAAAAGGTAAAGATCATGGGTTGAGATAAGAACAATTGATAATAGACAATACTGGACAGCTCCCTCAGGCTCAGAACAGGTCCACCCCACTGCTCCCTCTGCCACTGCTTACTCGCTGGGGAGGAACCCCTTCTCTCTGGAAGAGACTCCCTTCCCCCTGCCCAAGCCAATGACATGAGGTGGTAGAGAATAACCTTTGTGTCCATGCCCCCTCCTGGTTACTGACAAAATTAACCCTGTCTTGGCCAGAACCAGGAAACATGCTCTAAGTTGATAAAGGGTGATCAAAATATGATACACAATGATACAAGATTGTAGGCTTAGTTGTTTACTAGCTAATTTTTAGATAGAATTAGGATAGAGCCTTGCTTATGCTAACTTACAGATAGGATATAGTTAGTTTGATAATGAAGACTTTAGCAAGAACAGAAAACCTTGGAGTTTCGATAAGGGGCTTTGAGGGTCAAGAGAAGGGACCTTGAAAGTTGATAAAGAGAGGCTCCTGGAGATGATACCAGTTTTGAGTTAATTGGACAGTGCCAACTCAGCAGTTCTTAGCAAAGGTAAAAAGTTCAAGCTGAGGAAGACTTCTTACTTCATCCAAAAGACCCCCAAAGACCCTGAAAAGAAAACCCCAAGGGGGCGTTCCAAGGTAGAGTTATAGGAGTGGTGTATGTTAATGATTTGCCCTCCCACTTTTCTGGAATTTGCTGACACAGCTAATGCATATGTAACACAACTAATGTTTATGTAATACAACTAATGCATATGTAACATTTTACAGTATAAAAGAAGCTGATCAAAGGCAATGGGGGTGTGTGATTGGAGGAATTATCCCCCATGCACCCAGCACTGTGAATAAACATACCTGCTGCAATACTCTTTGCGAGTTTTGGGGTTTGTTTCCGCAAGTCAAAATATAAAAGAATCTTTCCAGAAGATTTCATTCAAGGAGGCAAGTGTTTATGTCGCTCAAGACAGTTTTGCCATCTGGGAAAGAGGCATCTTTCCCAGGGATAGTCTTAGATGTTTTCTTCTCTTGCATTCCAGAGAGGCTGACTCCCTGGTACAAGAGTAGTTCTTGCAGACATATTTGAAGACCTCCACAGTGGGAGGGCTGGGCAGACAAAAGCCCTGTGAAGAAAAGAGGAGGCGCATAAAAAAATGTCCCGTTAGTGTTCTTGGCTAAATCCTTCACTGCTTGGTATCTGGGGGTACCTGCATGGAATCTTTCCTCACACATGGTAATGGTGTTTTCTGAACACCATGCATCTGTTGGATGTATCTGTGATAGTGTAGACCTAAGTGCAGAATGTAAAAGACTTAATACTTAATTTTATCATTCTTTAAGGGTAAAGGAGAAAAAGTGCTACAGATATCAAGAAATTTTCTTCTAGAGTTTCTACATGCTTTATCTTACAACTCATCTATAACTGTTCAGCTTCATTTCATTATTGGTTTTAGAATTTATTCTTATCTTTTAATTCATTTTAGTTCTTTCTTTTTTTGATTGTTGCAAAATATTTTTGTCCTTTTTTTGGATGTGAGATTAACTTGGATGATATATTTAAAATACAGACACAAAATGTTTCTTCCTCCATTACTTCAGAAGGAACAGTTTAGGTAGATTTTTGTCCCATCTTCTTGATTCCAGTTCAAGAGAAAAGATACCGTGAAATATAGAACTCCATACATTCTTGCATGCCCATCAGCTATGGAAAACTGTATTTGCATTGATGTAGCTATTTGACTCATGGTATATACACATATGCATATTTTGTTCAGCCATCACTAATTCAAAATCCCTGTAAAATGGAAAGAGCAATCTTATGTTGCCCTTCTGCTCATGGAAGCAAGGTAGAGAGCAGAAGCACACCCATGAAAACACTGGGCTCCAGTGGAAGCTCCTGATGATGCAGCACCATACCAGACTCCAGAAAAGCATGAGGTAGTTCAGTTTCCAAGCTACACTTTAAGAGCACTGTCCCCTGTTTCTGGAGAAAAATGCTAATTGAGAAAGAGGTGGTGCAATCCTTGTTGCTTTCCATCCCCTTCAAACAAGCTTGCTTCACTATCCTCACTCTTTATCTTGATCTGTACTCAATGAAAACCACTGAGGTAAGATATGTTGTAACAGCATAGAACAACTCAGATACAGGATCATAGCAGTCCTTTTTAAATCCTCAGGATCCAGTTTTTCCACCAACCTTTTTTTGTAAGTATTGGAGTCTGCAAATATTTGTAGGTTTTTCTATATAGTTTCAATTTCCAAGTGCAAAAATTAATCTCAGGAAAAGACAAGAAAATACAATTTTTTTTTTTTCTCCTATCTTGCAGACCCCTGTCCACTACAGATTTGAGCACTGTAGTTTTTTCAGAATCCTTGATGCAATTTATACAACAGCTCTGGAACACACCTATTGACCTGATGTGGTAGAGCTATGAGTTCATATTATTGTGTCAAAGTGGTCTGAATTAAAAAACTCTCCTATGATCTAAATCTGATAAAAGTTTTCAAGTGTCAAATTAACAGCAAAAGATTTATCTGTAAAATTGCACAGAACTGAAAAAATTAATCCCATTAAACAGTTGAAAGACTGTGAGGTAAACTACTCCATAACTTAGGAAATATCTAATTGCATCCAAATCAGGGAGAATTCCTATCGAGAAAATGTGTACAGTACCAAATATGTATTTCCCTGAATTGGAGATTCTTCCTGCTGGACTTTGTGTGCTATTATGTTGATTACATGAACAGGTCTGGGCATGTGTTGCACATTCTGTGTTCATGGAAAGCTGTTTTGCCTTGCCAGAGCTGAGGTTTCAAGGGAACAGGGATAGGAACTGGGTTTGCTCTATCTGTAGGGACCAAAACTGAAAAGTGCTAAAAAAAATTAGTGTGTTGTAATGGCATTCCGGATCAAAGGTGGAAAGTATTAAATCTTCCTTCATTTTTTAGTACATGCAGTGTGCTCTGATATAGCCTGTCTGTCACTGATCATTTTTACCTGATAACTCTCTAATCTGTGTATACAACTTTGGAAAAAGGCAGATAGATAGATCAGGGATCAGAGGATGAGGTACTGCTGGAGCTGCTTGTGACTATGAGAACTTTCCTAAAAAATGTGTTTCTGCAAAGCCTTGGGATTTTTATGTTGCAAACATCTTACCCCTAGATATATCAAGAGCAGGTATGTCTACATCTTAGGCTGCTGTGTTGTTTGGACAGTTTATATATTGGAAGTAGACTAGACTCAGCACATGACACTAGTTAATTTACTCTGTTTCTCAGAGCAACAGCAGAATAAATTAAACAGTATAGAGCTCCACTACTTAAGTACCTAAACTAGCTTGGAATTTCTGTACTGTCTGCAAACCCAATTTAGAAACTGTTCACTTCAGAATACAGCCTTTAGCCTCCTGAATTCTCAGGATGGGACACAGTCTGGGGCACTATTGCAACTGAGTGTCACTGTGATGCACACCACTCCTCCAGTAGATCAATATTTGATATAGCAAAGCATGGTAGATGCATGGCCAAAAGCAGAAACATGTAATTCCAAAGTTAAAAGCATGAGTCTTTATATCCTGGGATCAAGTTGAAAATGGTCAAAATCCCACTTCCTGTGTACTGGGACAAAAAATGCCACTAAAAATGGAATAGATATTACTTTGTACATAAAATGCCTCAACTTTTAGATACAATATCCACTACAAAGTAAATTTCACCTTCTCTGCTTAACCCACTCCAGGCAATCAATAACAGCAAGGTTTCAAGGCTTTGCCATTTTGTTTTCTGCTTCAGACACTTACTATGTAAGGTGTTAGCATAAGTACTCCACCCCATCACCTAGTGAATCCAGTAAAATAATTGCCCAGAAGCTTTTGGTCTTTAGAGCAGCAAAGGTATTTATTTGTCAACATCGGGAACAAGCAAGGTTATCACCACAAAGCACTTGTTCAAAGGTATTGGTGCAAAACAGGGTAATTTATACAGTCTAACTTCTATGATTACATCTTAACATACATATCATATGATTGCAACATCTAATAATACATATTGATAATAGGTGGAGTATAGGTGGAGCTCAGGCAGAGCTTGGGGCAGAGCTTTTCTTGGCCCTTAATTCTGGGGGTACATTTGCCTTTCTTCATCATTGGGGCTGGGGTCTCTGTAGTCTTCCTCAATGTGACCTCTCTAACTTTCCATTGTCTTTGCCCCAGTCACTGAAGCTTGGAGAGAGCCTTGGCTTCAGGCCTATTCCACCTATTCAAATGTCTACCTTGGCTTACTTTGCCTTAATTTATGGCCTAGAGACCCATTGTATAATGTTTCTAGCCTTCTTCTTAAGATTAGGTCCAAGGAATGGAACCGAACAAATTTTTCTTTAGCAACATAGGCAGAGCAGATATGGAGGGGAGAGTTTTCTCAGAGCAAGATACCTTGGTTAACTCTCTTTAGGCCTTGCTCTCGTTTCACTAGGAAGGGGCTCAATATGGAGTGAAGAGCAGGTCACAAAACCAGGTATTACTTGGCCACAGGGTAACGTTTTCGCACAGTATTCCCGACCCCGGAACAGGACTACAAGTCGCGGTAGTCACAGACAACCTGATCCAGACAAGCGCAGTGTGGCGCCGAAACCAGGAGACATCCGAGTTACCTGGGCTCCAGCCGGCCTCAGGGCCACAGCGACTCCCGCTCATCTCGCCCCGGAATGGACAGCCTCTGCTGACCGAGGCTTTCCCCGGGCGGGCGGCGAGGCGAGGCGAAGCCGGCGGCCAAGGCCACGCCCCTCAGGCCTGAGCTCCGCGGCGGGCGCCGAACATTCTCTCCAGGCGGGGCAGGCAGAGTACCTTCACCACCGGGAGGCTGCGGCGCCGCTGGAGGCGGGGTTCTGAAACTACCTACTCCATCCCAGCTCAGTCCTGCTGATCTTTCTGCTTCTTCCCTACCTGGCCGTCTCTGGCTAGAACTCGACGGCTGCCATTGGCTTAGCGGCCTCATCCGGGCACTCAGCGCAACGCTGCTGCTCAGCTCGATCGTCCCAATATGGCGGAGGTGAGTGGGGGAAGCGAGCTAGGGCGTTGGAATTCGGCTGGCTCCCTGCGGGGTCCCGCTGCTGGCAGGCCTCCTGTGCCCGTCTCACCATCCCCATAAGGCGCTTCTGGGACGCCTTGGCGGCATGGGGTGGCTGGTGAAGCGGCTGGCAACCCCTGGGCACTGGGAGCCTGCGCGACTAGGCCGCGCGGCGGGTGCCGCGCAGCGCGGGTCCCGAGTTCGCCGCCCGTGGGCGGCCGGCAAGCCGCGGCCGGGTGCGCGGCCGCCGCACCAAGCCAGGGGTCGCGGGACGGGCCAGTGGCGGCGCCGCCGCAGCGCGGGCGATGGAGAAATGCTCGGCGGGAGGGAGGAGGAGCGAGACCTGGGCCGGCAGCGGGAAAGAGGCGGCTTGTCCGGCTCCCTCTGCCTGCTCCTGTCACGTCCTGCTGGGGTCGGAAGGAATGGGAGCGCCGGGTCAGGCGCGGCTCCTGGGGAGCTTTTCCAGGGAAGAAGAAAGGACAGCGGCAAGCAAAGAGTGAGCGAGAGAAGGAGGGATGGGAGAGGGTGAAAGCGATGGAGGGGGTGAGTAGGGCGGGGGCTGGCGGGGGAAGGGCGTGAAATGGAGACCCCCTACCTCCTGCTAGGTTGGAGGGAGCCCACGTCTCACCTCGCTCTTCCTTCTCCCCACAGGCTTCCTTTGGGAGTTCGAGCCCAGGTTTGTCTTCGCCCACCTTCTGCCCCAGCACCTAGCCTGCTGTGCGCACGCTGATTTCTGCTTCCTGCTCCTTCCCAAACTTACCTCCTGTTGCTTTCCTAATGCTTCATGTTCATGTAACTAACCGCCTACCTGATTTTTAAGAGGAGATGTGCTCTGTGGAGTTCTTCCTATACCTCTGGTCACAGTTAGTAATTGGCTGCTCAGAACCCAAAATGAAAATAAAGTTTTGTAGCATCTCAGTAAAGCCATGTAGCCTGGAGAGAGATCTCTTCTCCTGCTGCTGCTAACTGCAGGGTTGTGTAAATTTTTGATTTCTTGATAATATCAGAAAACGTTTTAAATCATAATGATATGTACTTTTTAAGGCTTTAACTACTGTTCAGGTTCTTTGGAATATTTACACAAGGAAGCATATTTAACATCAGCAGACCTACTCATGAAAAATATTTGGGGAATGCATTTGCTTCTGTGTACTTGCTCTCAGCATTGGCTAAACACTAGTATGTAAGAACTAGAAGGGGAAACTAGAGGTGAAAGAGAAACATCCTAGCCTGTTTCTTTTTCATGAAAGCCTTAAGAAAGTGAATATTGAAAAACAAAACAACTTTGAATTTCAGTAATTTTTATTGTAGAACACTGATATTGCCATGCAGAATATTTACATCTTTAAAACTTGTTGAATCTAATGATAACCTTTCTAAGAAATGCACTTAACAACAGTACTGTTTTGATGATGACTTCTGAGTATCATTTTGAGTAATGAAAAAGTGTCTGTTGGACCTCAGAGCTATATCACAATGATTTGTTAATTACTGTGATCCATTAGAAGTGTTTTGTTATTTCTGGTATATTTCCCTCCATATTTCTTGAAAGTCTGCTATGTTTGTTCTTCCTTTTTAGATCAATTGCTAAGAATTAGTTTTATTAAAAGATCTCATCTGTGAGACTAATCTGAGTCTCGCTGCTTATTTTGCTGTTGTTAGGAAACTTGGTTGCAACCTAAGTTAGCTGTTTATCAGTGAAAAGCTATGCTAGTTACCATATAAATCACAGAATCTGAATCTATAAATCAGTGTCTTACAGCATCTGAAATCCTGTAACGTGGATGTTATACTGTAATGATGATTTCAAGGATCTTTAAAACATTCTTTTATTCAGTAAAATGTTAATTTGGGGTTGTACTTTCAGAAACTTTGTTTCAATGGTTTAGATACTTTTCCCAAGTGTATATATATATACACTGCAAGAGAGAAAACTGCACCTATTACTTACAATTACAAAAAGGGAAGGCCAGCTAAAATAGTTGAGTTTGTCAGGTAGTTAAGAATTTGTTCCATTTATTCTATGAGAGTTCTGACCCTGTGTGTAAAAACTCATGCAACCTTATTTTTTTTGTGATGTAATTTTATATGTTGATATAGAAAAAAAAAATTACTCAAATTGGGTTTTTTTCATAGTTGGCTCTTTATCGTCTGAGGATCATGACTTTGACCCTTCTGCTGAAATGCTGGTACATGATTATGATGATGAGCGAACTCTTGAAGAAGAGGAGGAAATGATGGAAGGAAACAAAAATTTCAGCTCTGAAATTGAAGATTTAGAAAAGGTAAGAGTGACTTGCTCTCTCATAAATGTCCATATATGTTGTAGCTTTTTAGTGAAAAGAACACTCAACCTGTTCTTTAGTTTATATTGTATAATGCAGTTTCCTGCAAAATTCCTTTGGAGTTTTTTTTAAAAAAAGATTTAAAATTTGTGTTTGGTTAGGATATAGCAGTGCATCCTCACGAAAAGACTGACCTTAGCTTCTCAAAGTTACAAGTGTTAAGTTCAGATTCTTCTTTTTTATTTAATAATCCTTTCACTTTGGAAATTACTGAAGCAGGTTTTAGAGTCCTATCATCTAATATCCCTTATCACTTTTAAGTTTTATAAGTTGGAAATAACTTTAAATTGTATGTTAAGTGACAGGTAACTGTGTTTCATTTTGTTGGTCAGATTTTGGTTTTCCAATCTGGAAATAGTCCTATTTTACACATATTTTTCACATTCATTTTCTAAATAAATTGTAGTTACACATCTCAGTTTCATCAGTTTGCTGGTTGTACAAAATGACTAGTGTGCTCCTTGGCTTTTCGTATTCCTTTTTACACTCTTTAATTACATGTTTTTTCTGTTTATACCGCTTGTTCATCTGTGTCAGTGCATCACCCATTTTAAACACCTGCTGAATGCTGAATATCCACAAACTGATGCTGCTTGCATTACCATTCAGTGACCCACTTACACCACTCAACATAACTGCAGATTTTGATCAACAGAGTTCCAGGAAAGTGTAATTTTTAGTATTAAATAGGAGGATGTGCTTTTGTAGTCCATTTAAAAACAAATTTTCTAAACTTGTGGGTTTTTTGTTTGGTTTGGTTTTGCCTTGCTATCTTTTGCAATTATATTTCTGCTGGTTATGAACTTGCAATTATAATACCGAAGCAGCTTGCCAAGTCTGGTGGTTAAAATGGATTTGTTACTCCACAAAATGATCTTATTGCTTCTATAAAAGAAAGAAAAAGAACTGAGAGGCACTCATCTTAAACACTTTAGTACTTTATGTCCCAATTCTGGAAAGACTTGGACATGAATTTATGTTTACCCATTGTGAAAAGCCTTTGCAGGGCTAAGACCTTAGCTGATTAAAGAAAACAAGTAATTTAATCAGTGTATCATTTCAACAGGAAATTTTTTCAGGTAATATAACTTTTAAAGGTATAAATTATTGGAAAATATTTCTAATTATTTGATGACTTGAATCTGGTAACTAAACAAAAATTCTCCACAGTTTGTTTTATTAACTGTGTTAGAATGCAAGTATGATGATATTTAGTAAAATAATTTGATAAAAAACTGTTGGAAAAAAACAAGTTATAAACCAAACCTTTCTCTTGATTTTTTTCATCTGTATCATTAGCTGTTTTTCTCCTATTACTTTCTGTACTGGTCTTGGCTGGGGTAGATATAATTTTCTTCCTAGTAGCTAGTATGGGGCTATGCTTTGGATTTGTGCTGAAAACAGTGTTGATAACACACAGATGTTTTAGTTATTGCTGAGCAGGGCTTACACAGAGTCAAGGCCTTTTCTGCTTCTCACACTGCCCTGCTGCTCGGGGACTGGCTGGGCATCAGTTGGTTGGTGGTGAGCAATTGTTTTCATTTGGATCATTTGTTTTCCTTGGGCTTTACTTCCCCCCTCTTTTTTTTTCCTTTTCCTTACAATGTCTTTAAAAAATTATTATGTCTTTTTAAATAATAAACTGTCTGTATTTGAACCCAAAGGTTTCTTTTTCACTCATCCAATTCTCTTCCCCCCATCCCATGGGGGGGGTGTGGAGGGAACGGCTGTGTGGTGTTTAGTTGCCATCCGGGGTTAAGCCACAACAGTCCTTTTTAGTGCCCAATGTGGGGCACAAAGGGTTTGAGATAGCAGATTTGACCATAACATATTAGGAGGAATTTATGTCTGTTAATAGTTGCTGGTCACGATATTGATTTATCTGCTCTTGATATTAGCTTATCTGATTTGTGCCATGCTCCTTTTTTTTTGCTGTACATGTTAAAGATTGGTGTTGGCTTTTGCAGTTTACTGTGCTCTGTAGTGCTTAGTAGTGTTTTGCCTGGGAGATTTATTATTAAAACACTGGCCTTGAGCTTAATCTGGTATTTAGACTCTGTATTGAAGCCATTACTGTACTTCAGGCACCATCTCAGGGAGACAATTAACTTCTGAGAGATTTTTTTGTGGATGTAATACAGAATGGCACCTTCACCACCTTCTTTTGTCATGTTTTCTCCCTTGTTACAATAACTCTTCAGTATCTTGAACATCCTTGAGTAGTTTAAATACTTCTATTCATATTTCTTAGGAATATTGTTTCAGCTTTTTCTAAGGTTAACAAGCTATTTAGGAATATGACCCAGGACCCGTGGCAGTGTGGTTATGGGTGGCAAGGCATGTGGGGGAATATGGGCAGGTATTTAGAAAGGTTTACACCTCTGATGGTCTAGAACTTCACTCCTGAACAAGTGTGGAATCCTGATGAAGTGATAGAATGTTTGGGGGGGGGGGAGATGCCCTGGCTATTCCAAAGAGGCAGAAACAATGGAAGCAGAAGTCAACTTGTTTAGTAAGAGATGAAGAAGCTTCTCTTAAGAGAGAGCAGGAGAACGAATCAGAAGAGGCAGTCTGAAAAAGAAATATTAGCAGTATATGAAGGAGTTCAAGCTGCTTCAGAAGTAGTTGGTACTGAAGCACAGCTCCTTTTGGCACCCCAACTATCAGTGCTGGACTGGATGTTCAAAGGGAGGGTCCCCTCTACACATCATGCAACTGATGCTACATGGAGTAAGTGGGTTGCACTGACCACACAATGGGTTTGAATGGGGAAACCCTGACCGCCCAGGAATTCTGAAAGTGATTGTGAACTGGTTGAAACTTCAGAATGTTGCCAGAGGAGGTGACTTGTGCTCGAATCCCCACTGTATAATAAACTACCAGAAAATGAAAAGCAATATGCCCTGTTTACAGATGGATCCTGTCATATTGTGGGAAAACATCGAAGTTGGAAAGCTGCCACGTGGAGTCCTACACAAATTGTGGAAACTGCTGAAGGAGAAGGTGAATCAAGTCAGTTTGCAGAGGTGAAAGCCATCCAGCTGGCTGAAAATATTGCAGAACAAGAAAAATGGCCAGTACTTAATACTGACTCCTGGATGGTGGCAAATGCCCCGTGGGGGTGGTTGCAACAATGGAAGCAGAATAACTGGCAGCACAGGGGTAAACACATCTGGGGCTGCTGCATTGTGGCAAGATATTGCTGCCTGGGTAGAGAACCTGATTGTGAAGGTACTGAAGAACAGTGAAACAATAAGCAGGTGGACCAGGCTGCTAGAACTGAAGTGGCTCAGGTGGATCTGGACTGGGAACAGAAGGGTGACTTATTTATAACTCAATGAGCTCATGACATCAGGACATTTAGGAAGGAATGCGGCATACAAATGGGCTCATGATTGAGGGGTGGACTTGATGCAACTGCACAGGTTATCCATGAATGTTAAATGTGTGCCATAATCAAATAAGCCAAGAAGCTAAAGCCTTTTTGGTATAGAAGACAATGGCTGAAATATTAGTATGGGGAAACCTGGCAGATTGCTTATATCACACTACCATTAGCCTGCTGTGGCAAGCACCATGTGCTTACAATGGTGGAAGTGACTACAGAAACATCAAGTTTATGGCTGGCAACACTGCAGCCCTGAAAGAATTGGATCAGACAACAGGACTCTTCTGAAATAGCCTCAGAGATACCTGGACCAAGGAGCATGGCGTTGACTGAGTGTATCACATCCCCCATCATGCACCAGCCTCCAGGAAAATCAAATGATACAATGGACTGTTAAAAGCTGCGCTGAGAGCAATGGATGCTGGGACATTCAAGCATTGGGATACATATTTAACAGAAATCACTTGGCTAGTTAACACTAGAGGATCTGCCAGTTGACCTGGCCCTGCCCAATCAAAACTCCATTCACTGTGGAAGGAGATAAGATCCCCATAGTACATATAAGGAACTGGCTGGAAAAAAAATGTCTAGGTTATTCCTTCCTCAGGAAAGGGTAAGCCTATTTGTGGGATTGTGTTTGCTCCAGAACCTGGGTGCACTTATTGGGTAATGCAGAAGAATGGGGGAGTCCAATGTGTACCTTAAGGTGGTTTAATCCTGGGTAAAAATAATCCATCGTTTGAGTTGTATGGTGGGCAGTGCTACACGATTCTGTATGTCACCACTGCTGTGACTGTCACATATCAAAGGTATTATAGCAGGTATCTCTTGCAGCTAACTAAAGTAGAGGGAAGAGAAGAGAGATTCATTGCAATGTTAAAACTTAAAGCCTAGTCCAAAGGGAGTAGGGATGAGGAAATGTAATGGATATACCTTTTAATTGTTGTAACTCATTATTTGAGTTGCATGTTATAGGAATTACTATAGCAGGAACCACTTGAACCACTGAAGGACAAACCTCACAAGAAGCAGTTGCAGTGCAGCAGTGACCCAACCTGATCTGGCTTTAGTGCCCAGTGACTCTATGCAACACACCACCTCTCCTGTCCTGAGTGACCACCAGAACAGATGGAGTCCAAAGTCATGGACTAAATGAATTCAATGTTTTATAGATATTTATGGATATTTTACAGACATTTAACCGGGGGAAGGGGTGGTTAATGAGGATGTATTGCAACAGAGTGGGACCTGA
This sequence comes from Myiozetetes cayanensis, assembly GCF_022539395.1. Lineage (NCBI taxonomy): Eukaryota > Metazoa > Chordata > Aves > Passeriformes > Tyrannidae > Myiozetetes > Myiozetetes cayanensis. The sequence goes on from NW_026087468.1 coordinate 23,995, forward strand.
ACATGATGTAAATAGTATGGAATAAGGGTTGGAGAATGTACTGGTTTTGGCTGGAATATAGATAATTTCTTCATGGTAGCTTGTATGGGGATATGTTTGGATTTGTGCTGAAAACAGTGTTGATAACATACTGATGTCTTCCTTATTGCTGGAGCAGGGCTTACTGAGTCAGGGCCTTTTCTGCTCCTCACATTGCTGCACCAGTGAGTAGGCTGGGGGTGCACAAGAAGTTGAGAAGGGACACAGCTGGGACAGCTGACCCCAACTGAGCAAAGGGATATTTCAGACCATATGACATCATACTCAGCATATGGGGGGGGATGTTGGCAGGGGAGCTGCTGCTCAGGGACTGGCTGGGCATCGGTTGGTTAGTAGTGAGCAATTGTTTTCATTTGCATCATTTGTCTTTCTTGGGATTTATATTCCTCTTTCATGTTTTATTTTGTTGTGGTCTTTTTTTCTCCTATTTTCCTTGCATTTAAAAAAAATATTTCTTTTTAATGATTAAACCGTCTTTATTTCAACCCATGAGTTTCTTTCTCACTTTTACCGTTTTAATTAGCACCTCCATCCCACCAGGGAGGAGTGAGTAAGCAGCTGTGTGGTGTTTATTTGCCAGCTGGGGTTAAACTACACCTTCTCTACAGTCATTATAAAATATATTGTGCAGAAGATGGAAAAGAGGGATAAAAAATTGTTATATTGGTTTACTTTTGTGGTGTTTTGCATGTTTGCAGTTGTAACTATATAGGACTAAAGTCTTCAAGTTTTTCTACATTTCTTTTTTGTAAGGGGATTGTTAGTGTTCCTAGTATATCTTCTGTCTTGAAGGAATATAGGCAACTCATGTTCTACAGTATGAATCAGATAAGGTGAAAATTTTTAATAATTATTCTTTAGTTTCATACACTAAATGGTTTTCTTCAATAGTTTAATGGGACTTCATTATATGCCAAGAGACATGGTTATGAATTATTTCAGTCTTGTGCCTGAAAATATTTTAGAGTTTTAATCAAGATTCCTACTTTCCATTAAATTTTTCTTGCTTGTTTTTTACTATTGTTTTTCAAAATATGTCTTATCCTTTTAGGCCTGAACTGTTTACAAGTATTTGGCAATATGTTGACATTTTTGTAACTCTTCTTATATTAGGAAGGAAACATGCCGTTGGAAGATTTACTGGCATTCTATGGCTATGAACCTGCAATTCCAGTTATGGCTGGTTCCAGTGTGGATAGCTCTCCAAGTGAACTTGCAGATGAGCTTCCAGATATGACTCTAGATAAAGTAAGTCAGAACTGTTTTCCCCTGTATTACAGTTTAAAAAGTAGAAATCCATGTGACCTTAACTTATATTTCACTATCTGTTGATGTTATAAAACACATATCCTTGTCAATTTCAATATACAATTAAAAGTTACTGTACTTGTGGTGGATTTGGCAGTGTTAATTTTATGGTTAGACTCGATGACCTAAAAGGTCTTTTCCAACCTAAATGATTCTGTGATTGTACTCTGAATTAATTGTTTTCCAAGGATATTTAGGATCTGAATATAATTATAATTATCACACACATGCGTAACAACTTTAGTGGCATTATATTACTACAATTGAGAAATGAATAAGGTTATGATTCTTCTAAAACTCATTCAGAGAACTTTAAATAGATTTCCTTTTTTTTTTTAAGAAGTGGGATTTTTTTCTGAAAAGTTCTGTATTTTATTTTAATGTATGCAATGTCCAGAAATAATAATTCTGGCTTCAAACATATATGTCATGTATCAAACCTTTGTGGATAGCTTGAAAAGTGCATTACTAAATGCTTTGGAATGTTTCTTTCAAATACATATAATTTGTAAAGGTCTCAACATTAAAGGGTGAGAGAGATTGTTTTATGTGCAATTACTATATGTATTGCATTATTGAATATAGAAACATGAAACTTCAGGTTTTGTGATTCGCAGGCTAACTTTGAATTCTAAGATTAATCTGATTTTTTTGACTATAAGGCATATGTAGCTAGTAGTTTGTATTATAAAATCTGTAGTTGTATTTTTTTTTCTTTCCATAAGTATAATGAAATTATAAACTCCACAGAAAGTAGGGTATAATGATGGCTCTGCACATCTGATTCTCATTAGGAGTCATGATTGTGTTGAGGCTACAGAAATGTAGTCAGCTTGTCTAATACAGTTCTTTGCCTCCCTAATCTCTATACAGAAGGGTTCAAGCATGTCTGGTTGTGGAGGACGTGTGTTCTCACTCCGTTTCCCTTTCTTTTGCCCTCCCATTTACTTGCTCTTGCTTGCCTCTCCTCTTGCTCTATTATGTATTGTCTATTATTTGTAATTCTTCTCAGGAAAAGTCTATGCAAGTGCCTGGTTTTTGTTTTGTGTTTTTGTTGTTTCACCTGTACTCACTCCCCCCCCCCTCAAATTTAAGGGTTATCTGTGATGCAAATAATGACAGATTTTTAAATATTTCCTATTTCCCCTCACATTTTTCATTGGAAGCACTTGGAAGAACATCTGAGATTTGATGCATTACTACTTGTACATTTATTTTAATAGAAGGGGGAAATAAACCTCTGTGTTTAACTCTGAAATGAATGGTTATATTTGTTTTGAGAATTAGGAGTGGACTAGCTTTTTAATTAAGAGTGAACAGTCTGATAAAATTACTTATGATAAAATAGTTCATTTTAATTAATGAGGCTTACAATTTGCTGAATCTAAATGCTCACCAGTCTATACTTAATAGTCAGTCTGAAATTTTGGTTTTTTTTATTTTAATGAAACAGGAGGAGATAGCTAAAGACCTCTTGTCAGGTGATGATGAAGAAACACAGTCCTCTGCTGATGACTTGACACCATCAGTTACTTCACATGAGGCTACCGACTTCTTTCCTCGACCATTAAGATGTAGGAAACCTAATTTTATAATAGTACTCAAAAGGTCTTAGTGTTATATATAGCTTCCTAGTTTAAAATATCAAAATTGCAGAGTGGGATTGAGAAACAGTGCTTTGCAGGAGGTTGTACATGAATATTGTCTTTGATTGGTATTATTGATTACCTAAAAGACCTATATTTAGTACAGTGCTCAAGGCACAAGTACAATTACTTTTTTAAAAAAAATACAGTAGCATTTCAGAATTAATAGTTAGTGTGTCAAGGAACACTCTTTGTAATTTTCTGTATGTTATTGAATTACATGAATGTGTAACATGTTCTTTTAAATTAGTGTTTCTCTACTAAAATTTTTGCTGCTGCTTTTAAACTAGTGACTCCTCTATTCAACCTGTGGATGTGAACTGGGATGTGGTTTCTTTGTGATTATTTCCCTTCACACATTCAACAGTTTTCCATAGGACTTCATGAACCAAAGTGTTTTTATATGGGATGGGGCCTATGAACCCATGACCACCAAAATTTCACTACCCATGGAACTATTATGGGGAAAGATCCAAGAAGCAGTGGTTCAATTATCCAACCTTGACAAGATATTCCTCATTACTCCAACTCTAGTACACCAGTGAACAAATGAATTGCAATAGACAATGTGGAGGATTTTTATCGCAGTTTTAATTTGGCAAGTATCTTGAGCTGTTTCTGGGGGATTTCATCCCTCTAGAGAAAGGGGATGATAAAGGGCACGTGCTGTCTCAGTCATCAGCAATTGTAGCCCTTTTCATGCTGCCAATTGTCTAATGTAAGGCATTTGCATTGAGAGAGATACAAAACCCTTAAAAATTATAATGCCCCTTTTTAGTTAAGCAAACCCTAACCTTGCTGGCACTTAAACATTGCTTGTGAACTGTTAATGAATATGACACTGAAAGTGGCAACTTTGTGGAAAGAATTATTAGCCCCTTCATCTTACTCAGGATTAAGAAACAGTCATCTTTACTTTTAGCTATTGTGGTTTTTCTATCAGAATGTTGTTCTTTCTCTATTAGAACTTTTGGTTGGGTATTTTAAAATAAAATATCCACCATTTCAGGGAGAGAAATGTCAGTTTTCTGTGCTGTTGACAGTTTCATCTTTTTTCTGATCTTTGTCCATTTTGCTACGATAACATTCAATTTTAAGATAAACATGTCTAATAAAATGACCTATGTGTTGAATTTGGATTAATCGGAAAAATAATTGCATATTATTATCCAGGCATGTTGTTGTTTCATGCATTCATGTTAGCTTCTTGCCTACTACTTCTGTCAGCAAAAAGAGATAGACTGGTGATTGTAGTAATCACTACAGAAGAGGAACCTCAGTCCGTAGTCTTGGATACGGTCTTTGATGTTGATGATTCTGTTTAGTTGTGATGAAACCAGAATTGAAACCCTATTTATGAGCATGTTATTACTGAAAATTGAGAATATGAAATAGCTTTTATCTTATCAGAACTATAGATTCCATTCTGCTGGAGATAAAATAAAAAAAAGTAGAATTACTTCAGAACCCAGAACCAGAGAGTTCCAAATTCTAAAATATGAGTTATTCTGTGGAGTATTTCAGTAATTTTGCTGTATTTCTTCCTAAGGAAAAAAATATTAAAGAGGAATAAGCAGTCTTTTGTTGTCTTTTGCTTATTCTGTTTTCTGTATATGGATTATATCTTTAGTCCTTGCTAAGGTAGCTTTGTTTAAAGGAATGTTTTGAATGCCAATTAAAACTTCAGATGAAAGGCTTCAGTAGGTAATAAAGACTCGCTTTCAACTTTACTTTCTTTGTGATTAATGCATGGCTAAGTCATAACCCTGGAAGTTTTCTGTTTTTCTCACACCTTTGCTATAAAGTATAAGCCTTTATTGAAGAAAATCAATGAAGAAAAATGATCTAATTTTCTTTTGACTGTTAGAAATATATTAGATTGTCTTAGTTGCAATAATGGTAAATGTTTGTTCTGCTATATACAAGTACCAATGCTTTCTGACTTCATGCTAGTTTGATAGAAATGTAGATCAGGAGACTCATGATGAGGGTCTCCCAGAATAAAAGCAGGACTCCTTTCAAAAGTAAAGAATATCTTGTTTTGTGTTTAAACTGAAAATTCTTCCTAGCTAAAACCAACTTATTTTTGTCTGAAGCAAACACTACGTGTGATGGAGATAAGGAATCAGATGGTGAAGATCTAGAGGCAGACAATGGTAATTCATCTGAAGATTTGAGAAAGGTAATATCTTAAGAAAAAGGTATGAAAAATTTTACTATTAAAAATGCATTAAAATTTATATATCTAAAATGGAAAATCTCTGCAAAATCCCATGTTAATGGAATTTTTAATGCTTCCATGCACAGAATATTAAGCTAATACCCTTTTCTTATGATTTTTGTTACATCTTCAGGAAATAATGGTTGGTTCACAGTATCAGGCTGAAATTCCACCTTACCTTGGCAGATACAGTGATAATGAAAAGGGTAAGTTCTTCTGTTTTACTCAATGACTTAGTTAAAGTCTCAGGGACCTTAAAAAAAACCCAAACCAAAACAACCAAACAAAATAAACCTAGTCAACTGAAGTAACACAACCATGTAATTCTATCTTGAAAGTGTGATTCTACAACTTTGAGTGGATATTCTCAAGAAGATGTAGGAGTAATATTAGGAGGCAGCAAACTGTGGGTCAAGAAGGAAATATTTTCATCAAGGTATCATAACTGGGCTATGAACATGTAACTTAGTTTACATTGAAGATCTTCAGTATTTTTCTTTGCTTGTTTTTTGGCTAGCACGACAGTGCAGGTTGCAAAATGGATATGAAAAGCAAAGAAATTAATTATTTTAATTTTCCATAGCATGAGTAGAAGATGTAGGTCCTGATACACCTTGTCTTTAAAAAAAAGATGTTTTAATTATGATGTTATTGCTGTGTAAATTTAGGTTAAAAACTGAAATTGTGCTAGAATAGAAGAAACAATTTTATTTAATAGAGTTTTATTAGGTATTTTTAGAAACCTTCACTGGCTGGATGCATTAGCAAGTGAACATCTCATGTGTTGCTTAAGAGACCTATGGAAGTTTCATATTTTCTAAGATTCAAACATGATGCTTATTGGTTGTAAGGAATGGAAGAGTGATAATCAGTTTTATCTGAATACTCCTTTTACTATGTACACATCTTGACTTCTCCTTGGCCAAGAACTAGAGAAGGGCCAATAACCAGAGGATGATCAGGAAGGTGCTAATCTGGCAGCTTTCTCTGGAATGAGCTGGTGCTAGAGAGAACCAGTGAGAGTAGTCTACTGGCATAGCCAGGAGCAAAGAGGTAGTTCCCAGATGGGAGAGCCTGAGGAGTTCCTCTTGAGACTATCAGGCATGGTTTCCAGTGAGAAGTGCTGGGTTGTCTTGGTTGATAATTGAAATTGAAGCTGAGCTCAGCAATGCTCGGAGAGGTTGGACGTGGCTGTATAGGTGGAGGATTCTGTTAAAAACCTCTTTTGTACTCCCTGAAGAGCTTGTGATGGCAAACTTCATATTTCTGCTATGAAGTCACAGCTACTGGAATTGTGCTAGAAGGCAATTCTGCTCTTCTATAAACCTTACACTTGTAACATGTCTGAAAGCTTTCCATGTTCTTAAGTCACCTTAGATTAATATTCTTTCCTGCAGTTTTATGAGAGAATTGAGAATCTTCATCTCTTCTACTGTAACTGCCATTATACTTGAGTGTGTTTGAATTTAATAACTCTCATTTGTATTGCCAAGAGAGTACATAAAACACTATGTGTAAACACATCTATTGATCAGAGTAAAGGATTTGTAGTTTAATCTAGAATTTAAATGTGTGCACAGACAAAGGTTCAGGCCAACTCTTGAGTATTTCCAATATATTTCAAATAAACTACTTAAGAGGTGCATACATGATTTCAGTATACTATGAAGGAGGACTATACATCATGATTGCTTGTAAAATATGGAACATACGAGTTGTTATAAGCATCCAGTTGTTAGTGAACGGAAAAAGAAATTATCACATTGAGACCTAGATTTCCATTCTGTTAGGTAAGTTTTAGCAAATTTTAGTTGAAAATGACCAGTTAGCTGACACCTCTTGTTTTTGGTTTGTTTTATATGCAATATTTGAAATAATAAAATACACTCTTTTACTGTAAACTATAGCCTATTTGTTGTAAGCAGCTGAATAAAACTGAGTGGTTTTGCTAGGTTTTTTTAAATGAAGATGATGAATACAGTGAGGTTGGATCAAGGGTTGGACTTGATGATCTCGGAGGTCTCTTCCAACCCAGTTAATTCTATGATTCTATGATTCTATGAATACATATACATAATTTGACATGAATCATCTAGCTGTCAACAAGCTGCTCCTCTGTAAAGATTGTCTCAAGAGCCAGTCCTTTATCTCATGCTCATGGAACCTGAATCTCTTCACCATACCACACTGAAGAGTCTCCCTCTTAACTGAGGCTTTTTGGGGAGAAAGTGAGCTGCAATTTAAAAGTGGCATGACGGTGATTTATTTGATTACTTCTGTATTCCTGTTCTTAGCCTTAAAAATGTCACACCTGTTATTAATGAATTCTGTTTTAACAGCCTATGAAAATGAAGACCATTTACTGTGGAAACCTGGTGTGATCTCAGAAAGTAAAGTTAAAGAATACCTTTTTGAAACCTCCTTAAGAGCAGAAAATGAAAATATGATTGGCAGGATTTCTGAAGGACTACATACACGGGACAATGAACAAGTATATTTTATATCCTGTTCTATTTTTTTACATTGCTTTGTAATTAATGTGTTCTGTTTCTCTACCTTGTATTATAAAGGCAGCAATATTCTTTGGTTGGTTTTTTTTAGATGTTATTGGGGTCAGGATCTTATTTGTAATTTTAAGCATGTGCTTAAAATGATGAGTATTTGAATGTTGGCAGTGTTGTGATCTGTGATGTTCCTGATTGACATGCTGTTGACAAATCCAGCTTTTCTAATTATTGGATATAATGCTTTACATTTACTTAATTAAACTTTGCCTTAATATTTGTATGGTGTAGGAATAGATACATTTCTGGAAGAATTTGTAATGGAAAGTTACAAGTCGTTTTGCTAGGAAGGCTTTCTGCCTAGGTAGTGGCTCTTACTCAAAGGCAGTTTCAATGCTTTCCCCTCCCCCCCATAGCAAGAGAAGTTCTCAGCCTTACTCTCTGGTATGCAGAGAGATAAGTTTGCAGTCATGTACAATGCTTCCTTGGGTCAGAGAGAGTGGGGGAGGAGAGAGAGAGAGAAGATACAAAAAGCTTTGCAGGAGGAGGGGCAGTGCCTTTGCCCCTCGGGCCCAATGCATGCAAAATCATAAAAAAGTGGTCCTTGCATCTTAAATAAACCTTTTTTTTAATCCTTCCCCTGCCTTGGCATTCTCGGGAAGAATAACTGTGTATTTTTACCTTACAGATGGTTTTACTTTTGGTTGTTGTTTTAAAATTTTCATCCTGTATAAAGATAAATCTTTTTTTACGTTACATATGTTCACTGAAAGGCTTGTTCAGAAGTTTAGATAGGATATTTGCACACTTTGACTCTTTCTAAAGACGACTTCTATTTTATAGGCACTATATGAACTTCTCAAAAGTAACCATAATATTAAAGAAGCAATTGAGAGATACTGCTCAGATGGAAAGGCATCTCAGGGTAAGAGACTGTTTAAGAAACATGTCTTTGGAGGGGGAGGATAAATAAATGAAAAGTTGTGTAGAAAAACCATGAGTGAGATTCAGATTGATGAGCCAGAACTCGGGGTGAGGCCTCACCAGTGCAGAGCAGAGCAGGACAATCCCCTCCCTCACCTGACTGGCAATGCTTTGCCTGATGTTCCCCCTTGGACATGGTTGGCCCTCCTGGTTGCCAGGGCACTGCTGACTCATGTCGAACTGGCCATCGACCAGGACCCCCAGGTGCCTTTCCGCAGCACTGCTTTCCAGCATCTCATTCCCCAGTCTATATGAACATCCAGGGTTGTTCTATCCCAGGTGCAGAATCCAGCACTTTCCCTTGTTCCACTTCATATGGTTGGTGATTTCCCAGCTCTCTAATTTGTTGAGATCTCTCTGCAGGGCCTCCCTGCCTTTGAGGGAGTGAACAGCTCCTCCCAATTTAGTATCATCAGCAAACTTACTTAGCATTCCTTCCAGTCCTGTGTCCAAGTTGTTAATGAAGATGTTGAAGAACACAAGGCCTAAGATGAAGCCCTGCGGAACCCCACTAGTGACAGGTCACCAGTCTGATGTCACCCCATTCACTATTACCCTCTGTGTTTGACCCGTGAACCAGTTGTTCACCCACTGCATGATGTGTTTATCCAGCTGTGGGCTGGACAGTTTGTTCAGAAGGATCCTGGGAGAGACAGTATCAAAAACTTTACTGAAATCCAAAAAGATGACATCAACTGGCTTCCCTCGATCAACTAGGTGGGGAACCTTGTCCTACAAGGAAATTAAGTTTGACAAGCAGGATTTTCCTCTCATGAAGCTGTGCTGGCTGTGACCAATGACTGTGTTGTCCTTCGGGTGTTTTTCAATAATTCCCATTAGGTATATAACTCAGATTAGGTATAATTGGACTTTTGGTCAGATTTAGATTTCTACTGGAGAAATTTGTAACTTGTATAAAGGTTACAGGATCAGATTTTACATCTTTTCTTCTTTCCTCTGTTTCCTTTGCTGTTTTAAGAATGATACACACTGAGGAGAAGGATGGAGGGGGAGTTGTGATTTTACTCCCATAAGACAGTTTTCTCCCACATTACAGTGCTTTTCTGAGATCATGGTCAATTATAATCTGATGACATTTATACCATAATCAGGAAAAAATAACTGATAATGACTGAGCCCCACTCTTCATCACTGTGTTAACATTGTGCTATGTCAACCCTAAACTGGTTCTACTGTATAGTTGTATGGGTCTTTGGTAGAGTGTGGAGAGATTTGCTTGAGTTAACAGTGGAAAACAAGCTTCTATCTTGTTTGTCCCTAACTTTATTACTCCTTTAAATAAAAATCAGTGTGTATCATTTAGCAAAGGCAGTTCTTTGTCCTGTATTTTAACATGTTCCATAAAGCAGAAATAGACTATGAACCCTGGTATAAATTTGTATTCTCGCAGATATTCTCTACTCAGAACTGGATCCAAGGGGAATTTGAGTGTTTATGAGTTAGGTGCTGTGAAAGCTAAGTATCAAAGGTAAAACTGAAGGGAACAATAAGGAATATCAAAGCGATGTTTCAGAAAACTCTTTTACAAGAAGAGATTGTGTGTCAGAACCCCAAATTCTGTCCTAAGGACTAGTACTCATCCCCTCCCAGGCACTAAGACAGATGGGATTTATACTCATTTAAAATGGTGAAGGGGGATAATACTGTTAATGCTTGTCTCTTAAAGTAACCATTGTGCAATGATGTACTCTACCCGCTGAAGTTCACTGCTATTCTCAATAGGAGTTAAAAATCCACATCTCCCAAGATAATTTCGTAACAGTGAGACTTTACATGGGGGATCTCCTCTTTGGAGCTTGAGAATTCTGTAGTAAGGAGTGCAAAATTAATGACCTTGTAATGGAATGATTATCACCTTCATCTGGAAGCAGAAAGGTCTTTGTTCCAGTGTCTGCTTCCAGAAATGTTTTGAAATCTGTTTGTTGGTTGTCTTTTTGTTCTCCACCCCCATTGGCTTTAAATGACAGCTGAACAGATCACTATTATGAATGTAAGATGCCTGAAATATCTTATCTCTTTTATTATATATAGATACAAAACCATAATCAAGATAAGGAAGAAACAATACTTGAGACAAAACTGACTTACTCAAATAGTTTGAGCTACTTTGTTTTAAAACTCTTATTCCTTTTCAGTGTTTTTTGTTTTGTTTCCTTTAATTTGTAAAACTAAAATTCACTTCTGTCTTCCAAAAGGTTCCTTCACACTTTTTCCAATAGTCACTGTTCATTGCATCTGATGGCAAGAAGGAATATTCAGAAAAATAATCCCACTGTTATCTTAGTCATGTTATCAAATCTTGGTTTTTTGATGACAAACTTTTTAAGAAATCATAAATCAAGTCTTTTGAATGTCCTTTGCCCTCCAGGGTAAAAGATTTCAGAAATCAGACTCTTTTATAAGTCTTTATAAACAGAAATATTAGATTTCAGGTAGGATATCTGTACAGTAGAGGAAAGAACATTGGTCTAAATAATGGAATTGTTACTTTTTTTTTAGAGTGTGTTTGGGTATTCAGGCATTAGCAACACAAATATTTTGTTCTCTGTAAAAGGTTAGTGAGTAAAAATAAGTTTATCATGCTACTTTTGCAATTGTCTAGAAGAGATGACAGCGTGGACAGAAGAAGAATGCAGAAGCTTTGAACATGCACTTCTGATTTATGGAAAAGACTTTCATCTCATACAGAAAAATAAGGTTAGTATTTTACAGTTAAATGGAAGAATTGGTAGATACTGAATATTTGTAAAAGTAATGCATCTTTCATAAGCTATGCAAAGAGTGAAATAAGAGCCAACGTATTAAAACCAGCTTGGTGTTTTTGTGCTAATTTTGCCTCTGATACCATTGGAAAAGTTAGGCATTGCAACATGAGTCAATATATTATCTCTGAAATCAACTTAAGTTGATATTGCTTCCATATATGCATTTATATTATAATTTAGATAAAATGTCTGCCTCTCCTAGAAGTGTATTCTTTTCATACCATGGCTGGAGGGGAAAACACATCTTTAATTAATTTTGTCACTCAGAAGGTGTAATTCTACAGAAATGGGCTTAGCTCTTTGTATTTTCAGAAAGTGTAGTCATCTATCAGTACCATCCAGGTTTCTGGCCAAAAAAGGAGTTCTAATCTTGATTTGAATTGCTTCTGCTTGATTCCTCTGTGACTGAAGAATAGGAATTGGATTTTTTTTTTTAATCAAGTATGTATATCACTTGGTACAGTTGTCATTATGGGTATTTCCAAACTTTCTGTACATCTCCTATATGTTTTGATACCACCTTGAGGTTTTGTACTGGTTTTGACTGGGATAGAGTTAATTTTGTTCATAGTAACTAGTATGGGCTATGCTTTAGACTTGTGCTGGAAACAGTGTTGATAAGACACTAATGTTTTAGTTATTGCCGAACAGGGTTTATGTATAGTCAAGGCCTTTTCTGCTCCTCAGACTGTCCTGCCAGTGAGTAGGCTGGGGGCGCACAAGAAACTGGGAGGAGGGACAGCTGACCCCAACTGACCAAAGGAATATTCCATACCATATGACATCATACTCAGTAATAAAATTTGGGGGTGGAGGTTGTTGGGTGGGGGCTGCTGTGGCTTGGGGACTGACTGGCCATCAGTTGGTTGGTGGTGAACAATTGGGGGTTTTTGCATGTTGCTGGTGGGGCTTAAACCCAACAAGTTTTTTCTTTAGGAGACTGGTGCTTTTGTTGTATTTCAGGTAAACTTTATAGGGTTGTTGTTGCTGTTCAACAACAGTCTCATAGTCCTGTTCAACACTTGACTTAACTTGTTCTATGATAAATATTTGGGTGGTTCAAATTGTAAATGGACCTTACCCATAAACAATAATTCCCCTGAGATACAAAGAAATAATTTTATAATATTTTTTCCAATGTGCAATAAAGCATATGAGTTGATCTATGTCACTATGGACCAGAATTTTATAAGTACCCAACATCTTTTCTGCTTCACTTCTCTTTGGTCATTCCTTTACTCAGTGTTTTCCATCTTGAGAGAGTCTGTCTCTCATAGTTAAAAAAATTACTATGTAGGTTATGAACTGAAATGCTTCAGATGTAGATACAGTTTCAATCTAGTTTAAAAATAACCCAAACCTAAGCAACAGTAATGTTTACAATAGAACAGATGTAGTAATTATTTAGAATAGAATAGACTATTTCTGTTGGAAGGGGCCTACAACGATCATCTAGTCCAGCTGCCTGACCACTTCAGGGCTGACCAGAAGTTAGTGTGTTATTGAGGGCATTGGACAAATGCCTCTTAAACACTGACAGGCTTGGGCCATTGACCACCTCCGTAGGAAACCTGTTCCAGTGTTTGAGCACCCTCTCAGTAAAGAAATTTGAAAGCGTAAATGTCTTTTTCAGGTCTTGTGATTTAATTGATTTGTTCCAGATACTAGAACAGTAAAAGTAACAATATCGCAGGAATATGGGGACTAGGGAGATGACAAAACATAATGCTTTGCATTTATTTTGTCAATTCTTCTTGACTTCTTTTAGGTAAGAACCAGAACAGTTGCTGAGTGTGTGGCTTTCTATTACATGTGGAAAAAGTCAGAACGTTATGATTACTTTGCTCAGCAAACAAGATTTGGAAAGAAGAGATATAACCATCATCCTGGAGTTACGTAAGTAAAATGTCTTCAGAATATGTTTTCTGTTGCAAATTGTAAATGTAGAAGATTAGTTTTTTCTTCCCATCATTGCAGTGCAATGCTGCAGTGGCTATGGCAACTGAAAATAAATCCATCATCATTTTTAGGCCTTGTTTTCCTATTAAATAACTCATTATGAATGCCATATTCTTTAAGTGACTACATGGATCGTTTGGTAGATGAAGCAGAAACCCTTGGTGGAGCAGTACATACTTCAACCTTAACATCTAATACTCAAACAGAAAACATTCCTGATCAACAGCTAAGCATTCTGAACTCTATCACTGCCAATGAGTTGACAGGTAAATCAAAGAAAAAAACCAAACAAAACCCATAAACTTTTTGTTGTAACTATATAAATAACTATTTCATTTACGTTTTATGTCCATCTTTTTTTCCAGCATTAACAAACAGTGTAACTACAGTCTGCCACACTTCAGATGTGAATTGCCTTGATGATGCCTTCCCTCCTATGGACAACTTACCTCGAGCAGCAGTTAATCATGTGCCTGTTGGAACAGAAGATTTACTTAACTTGCCTAGCAATGGTGAAAGTGATTGTTTTAATTTATTTGAGACTGGCTTTTATCCCTCAGAGCTAAACCCTATGAACATGTGCAGTGAGGAGACAGAAAGGCCTACGAAGAGATTGAAAATGGGAATTGCTGTCCCAGAATCTTTCATGAATGATGTCTCAGTAAATAACCTTGGTGTGGACTTTGAGAACCACACACACCATATTACCAGTGCCAAAATGGCTGTTTCGGTGGCTGACTTCAGCAGTCTATCTGCAAATGAGACAAATGGCTTTATAAACACCCATGCTCTTCACCAACATACTGCCCTTCACTCAGAATGACTGTGGAAAACTAAACAAACAGTGGGTATTTTATGCAGTAATAGTAAACTTGATGGGAGCTATCAGGTTTGCTTAGTCTTTCACTGGAAGTTTGAACTTTGACATCAGTGATGTCTTTTTATGTATAGAACTATATCTTGATTTATCAAGAGTAATTTCTTTTTTCAGTTGATAAATGTGGAAATGTTTGGCAGAGTTTGGAACTAAGAGAACTCTGTGGTGCAGCTTTAAGCTCTGCTTCAAATTTCTTTTAAAGCCTGTAGAGAGAGGCTACCATTTCAAAACCAGCACAGAAGTTCTGAACTGATTGGAGTGGCTTTTTAGTCAAAGTTACTTTTGCCATAACGGATGCAGTGTAATAACAGTGTTTACACATACCATTCCTGATCCCTGCTTAATGTAGCATTTTATTTTAAAATTTTTTCTTATAAAGACAGGGATGAATTTCTTTAACTGCACAAACATACAAGAATGTTTTTTAATGGAACCTTCTCTTATGTGATACTAAACTAGAGCACTTCAGTTTAAAAACCAGCAATTTCGTCTTGGTGGAAGGTAGCACAAGGGATTTAACATGAGTAAAGTATGAAGACCTACACTTGGAGGCTGTTGCAAAGTTATAGACCATGGCTACCTTACATAGAAGTAATTATACTGCCAGAGGTATCTGTGTACTTTAAACTTACTGACTTAAACAGATACATTTTAGGCTATTGTATTCAGATAGGTTTTGTCCACAACTTTGAAGATTATTGCACCCGTGTAACTTAACTTTGCTAAGGCAGCTGATGTATAAAGCTACAGTCTGCACATCTTTGGATTTACCACTAAACAGACTACGTATTGGAAGACAGATTGTTTAGAGCACTGCAGTTCAAAGTGTTACAATTTTGAGAGACTATCTAGTTTATATAGAAATAGTAGAACCTTGAAGTATGTATTTGAAAGTTTTTCTTCAGTGTGGATTGTGTTTATTTGTTTTGGCAAGTCATTGGCTCAAAAATGGCCCTTCGCTACCTTGGTCAAATAGAAAAGGATGAGTAAAAATGTTTCCCCTAAAAGCAACTATTTAACTTCAATATATTTTTATTTTGATCACTGAGTGCAATTTAACCATCCATGAAGTTTGTCTTTCAAATGTTTGCTCTAATTCTTATGAGAGACCATTACTTCAGTAGGATTACCTCTTTCCCTCCATACTTTTTCCTTGCACTGTTCATACTACAAATTTAATTGCCATAAACTTGTTTTGATTATTGAAGTGATTAAACTTGCGTTGTTGATATTTGCAATAGTTGCTTCAAGGTTATACTGAGTAATTAAAAAGTAGTGACTTTAATATTTGAAAGGGAAGAGGGTATTTATTATGCATACTGTGAACTGCATTGACATCCTGAGTTATGGATGCAGTGTATGGAGTTTTCTTTACAGCACTGCAATGAAGATTACTTTGAAGCATTTATGCAATAGCACATTTACCGTATTAAAACAAATTAGTTTAGCACAGTGGACAAAAGTAATGTTGCCATCAGTTCTTAACTTATACATCTGAAATATGTAATTCTAATAAGTACACAGTAAATAATGGATAACCTTGACCCTGTGTTGTACTCTGACATTTTAAGACAAGTTGTCAACTTCTTGTTGCTGTTTTTTGTACTGAACTGTGTACCTTGTTTCTTTTCTTTATGAATCAAAACATTTCATGTAATTTTGTAAAATACTGGTCATAATCCTTCGTTGTTATACATTCAAGTTTATGGGTTTACAGTGAGTGGCTGGTCTGTATAAAAATCATTATACAAAGATGACTGAATGCTTATAACAGTTGCATTTAAATGAACATGCCCATTCTTATTAGCTGATGCAGTAATATATTCAATTTATCTATGCATTGCTGGGCTCTTAATGTAGACAGACTTGTCTAAGGTTTGAGTTGTCAGCAAGTTGAATGGACACTTTAGTTATTTAATAAAGACTTTTGACCAAAATTCAGAAAATTATGGGAGAAAAATTAATTCCAGCTAGTCTACTAAATTTTTTAAATGCTGATCTTATTTAGCTTGTTGGCTAGCTAGCTGGTATTGTTTACTTTTAATTCCTTGTTAAAATGAGGCAATAATTTGCAAGATTTTGTAAATATTCTTCATATCTTTTTAGATATCTATTTCAATATTTTCTGACTACTTGTGTGTATAGTAACACTTTTGTGCATGCTTGATGTGACATTCATAAATTTGTACCATGATGAGTTTATCCATGTAAAATAGCTATTTATTGAATTTTTCATTTAGAAGCTGGACTTAATTATTTTTCTCTCAGTTTAAACATTTAAAATGGAGAACTTGTTACTGTTTATTAAAAGAATTGCATTTTGAAAGTCAGCATGAAGATAAGTGAATTGCAACCATATGAAGAAATTATATTGCCTTGGTTCTTTGATGGTAAAGCACAATTCTTATAACAAACTGTGATGAATTCTTTGTCCTCTGCCATACTTGTTCTTCATACAAACAAACCAAAAATCCATAATGGGCGATTGCGGTGTTGGTAAATGTATCCTTTTAATGTACAGGAAATCTGAAGAGGATAGCTGATTCATTTAGAAGTGTAACTTGGTGCTGTGATTATAGCAATACTTTTACTTTGGTTACTTGTGTGTCATCTTCTCATGTTTGGTTTTTAAAGGTTTAGTTTTCCTCTTGTCATGGTCAAAGTACTAAATTGTGTACTATTAGGTCAATGAATTGTGTAATTGTTTCCTGTTTTTAACTTTTAAAACTGAGGATCAAAAATGTGTGAAAACTTCAGTTCAAGTAGAATATAATGATAGTACTTAATTTAACCAAAGTCTTTAGGTGAGTATTTCAACTTTGAATGTAAACTAAATGTATAAACTGACCAACGGGGACACTATTTGCCCAGCACTACAAGCACATTGTCTACAGATGGGAAAACTAAGTACAGTAATTTATAATGACAAGGTTACTATTTTTTTATTCCTATTTTTCATTGGAAGAAGGAAAATACTATCAATTGTAAAATACAGAAGGTATGGTTATAGTCCTCTTAATAAAACAGATTCCAGTTATTCAAAGTACCTTGTGCATAACAACAAATTTTGTGACAATCGGGACATGATTTTAATATCAGATGTTCAAGAGGAAGTCACTCTTGTTGCATTGGTTTCAATATTTGTACATAAACACTGATTTTATTTTTTTTTTTAGCATTATTTTGTATTTGTTGTACTTTAATACCTGGTGTACAATTCCAGAAATAAATGTCTGGAAACCTTTCTTTATTTGTAATGCAGATACATGAAAAGCTTGGTTAACTACTTTCTTTTCAGAAATACATAGCAATACCTCTGAACGCATTTTAAGATACTCTGGGTACTACTGAAGTGCACACTACCATTCTATAAGCAGTTGGGAGAAATCTCAAAAGCACTAGCATTTGTTCTTGCAAGGGACTTCAACTTACCAGATGTCTGCTGGAAATACAATACAGTGGCGAGGAAACAGTGTAGGAGGTGGTGTCTGTGCCCAGACAGCAACTATGTACATGCAGGAATAACCCAGGCTCTTTTCCCCAGCATCTTTTTAGTTGCACTACAGGAACTTCATCCCTTTCTACAGTATGTAAAATTTTTGATTGGGCAGGGCCAGCCCAATTGGCAGATCCTCTGGTGCTGAGTAACTAGCTGACCTTTGCTAAATGTGTATCCCAATGTTTGAAGGTCCCACCTGTTACAGCCCACCCCCCAAGGCAGAAGCAACTTTTGGGTTTCTCTACTAAATCCCTTGGGGTGAATTAAAGTAAATTGATACTAGATTATCAGTGTTTACAGATATATATATATATATAGGATTTATTTTAGAACAATTTGGTTGCAAAGGAAAATGTATGTAGCCATTTTGGTTATGATGATCTATAGTAATATGGCAATATAAAAGTATAAAGATATCATCCAAGAAACTGTGTAAGGGAAAAGAGAGAAAAGAATGAGAGTTAAAGGGAAAAGAGAAGGGAAGAAACAAAAAGTAAGAGTTTATAGTCACCACTCAGAGGTCTTCAATGAACTTTGTTGTTGCTGATGTCTTGAACTGTCGGGGAGTGGTGGGGGAAAGAAGCCCACAAAACATAGTCCCATGGGTTTATACACCCTCAGAAACCTGGTGCTTCCCCTGTGTGGGGAGAGTGCTGTTTTTGCAGTCATGCTGTTTTTCAGAGGCTGGAGGTGATGAATTTTGTATAGTCATTTAGGCTTGGGGGGTGCTTCAGAGGCACCCCTGCTAAGAGACCTTCTCTGGGGTAGTGGTGGGTGTGTGCACACTGGGCCTCCTTTGACATGACCTGACTCACAGGAGATAAGCATCACACACCTAGAGATTTGCCCCTAGGACCTCTATAAATCAGTTTGTGGATTATGGCTTCCTCGCTTCAACCTTATCTTCAGTCCCCTGGTAGGAGGATTGCACAGCTTGCTCCAGTAGAAATGTTTTAAGGCAATTAAAAAATCCAATTCCTCACACCACCCCATGACTTAAAATATAAATTTTTCTTCTGTTACTCTCTCCAAATCTTCTTCAAGGGTGGTGACTTTCACATAGTGGACAGAAGGAGAAAAGAAAGAGGAATGGGGAGAGATAGTACGGATGATCATACAATGGACAATGGACAATGGCTATACCAATCAATAAAAGTATAAAACCAATAAACAATGACATTTTTTTTTTTACTAACCATGTTCCCCACCCAGTGAGTCCCAGAGATACAAAAATGGATTGTAACCAAGAGCTTGGGGGTCCATCAATTAAACCAGTCTTTCAGTTGTATTGCTTGGAAGAGTTCTCCAGTCTGGTCAGTGATCTTCATTTTCCATCGTGCTTATAAATGGTGATACAGCATTCTCCTTCACTCAAATTTAACATTCTGCATATACCATGTTCTTTTAACAATAAAATATCTAAAACTAATTGGTTTTGTAATGCTATCTTTGAATTCTACATTCAGGAGCAATCCAAACACCATCATGAGTTCACCTTTCCAAAACTGCCTGTGTCTACTGATGCTGAAGACTGTTAGTACCTCAGGTGATCCACTTCATAGGAGTACATCAATAGCCCAGAGCTGAAACCTGTTAACATTTCTGTCCACTTTTAAATAGTACTTGACCCTGGTAACAAGGAGACATGAATTATACTTTGTAGTATCATAAGCAACTACAACTTGAGATGTATAGCCTGCTTACTGCTGTGAAACAGTCTGCATGATTTACAAACCTAACAGAAGGACTATATTTAGAAATAATGAGCATTTAGGACTCAAGTGTGTGTGGGGTGGGATGCCACATTCTACCATCAGTTGTCTCTAAAATGAACCAAAAAAATCTAGCAAAATAACCAATAATTCAGCAATTGATATTCAAAAATTAACTAACTACATTATGTGTTGGTACCTAGGTGTAAGCTTACATAAATTAACCCATATGCAAATGAAGTAACATGTGAGGAGGGTGATAACAAAAACATTTATCAATCAACTTCATAGAATGAGATTAAAAAAAGTGATATGCTAACACAACCTTGACTACATGCTATGACCCATCCAAGCCTTACTTGGTGTTCTTATGAACAAGGTACTTTATTATGACAAAGGCCTCCAAATTACTCTTTACACAAGTTTAGAACCTGTTAAGAGATACCTAGTAAAAGTAATGTTATGAGCTCCTTAGTCGCTGTTCTTTCTCAGTCTCCCTTCTCTGTCTAGCCACCTACTTCCATAAAGCTTGTATCTTTAATACTGCTCCTGATCTGAAATTTTAGTTAAAATCTGCCAATGAAGTGAAAAGTTCTTGGGAAAACAAGATAGAACATGACAGCATATATCTTTCTTAGGAAACCAGCTTTAAAAAAATCATAAACAGCTAGTATTTGGGAATTGATTTTTGGGTGAAGAGAGAAAGCAAACCTCAAATCACTGCATAAACTCCTAAGTTTGGATCTGAACTCTTGCCAAAAGTCTGACATTTTGAACCAGACCCACCAAAGCAATGAAACAAGCAGGATAATTAATTTTCTGTCTCAAAACCTTGCAAATATTTTTCCAGTAACAGAAACTGAGCACTTATATGCTGCAAACTGAAATAGGGAAATAGAGGGAAATGGCACAGTACATCAGGCTAAACCTCAACCTTTGCTGGCTCAAAGTGTTTTGCTGCCATCTTCTGGACTTTCTTGGCAATGTCATGGAAGAAAGGTAGCAATTCAAAACTGAAATGTTGAATTTCAACAACTATGTGCTTTGTAGCCTAAAGACACCATGGAGAAAAAGACTCCAGACCAATTTAGTGTATAAGATAAAAAGAGGGGGTCCTTTAATCATTCTTCAGGCCCAGGGGAATACACATGATGCGTGTGCACCCAGACAGTGGTTCTATGATTTTACAATAAGATCCATCCAATCCCAGATCTGTCCACCCCCTGGTTCTGCCCAGTTCTGCCCCCCTGGCATGTCCTTTTGGGAATTGGATCTGGGGGCATTTGGGACCCCTTCTTCCTCATCTTCATCTTCTTCACAGCACATATCATCCTTGGAGGTCCTCCAAAATTCTGACCTTGAAGGTTACTGTGTCTGTGTGATATCTTCTGGTCCAGGTGTAGGGTGTGATGTTCTTAAACAGAGGTGTTTTTCTACAATTCTACCTTGAAAACAAGACTAAACACACTAATAGAATTTAGGGGTATTGGTATGAAATGGGGTAATAGGGTTGGGTATGTGTAAACTGCTACATTAAAGGGTAAGGGCTATAATACAGCTACATTAAAATCCACATTTACTACACAACTACTTCTAAAATCTACAAAAGTTAAAAAATCCAGAAAGCTCTGAGGCATCAGTCCCTCCTTTAGAGATGGACAAAACTCAGTCTTGTCCAATCTCTACCACTCATACCTAGCATTATATCAAAGGGATGACCAACACTCATGCCATGAGCTATTACACAAACACTATGTACATCACTAATATAAACAGTTGTTTTATCCAGGTCCAGTTCAGTAACTATGAAGTAAGTTTGTGGAGGATGTCTCCAAAACCCGATGTAGAATTTAAACTTTTAACCAAATTCATAGCGCAAATCCAGCACTCATTTTCATGAAGAATATTGGATACATTTTTACTAAAACCAAATGCAAATTTTGGTTCCAAACCTGAATCATAGTTACCACCTGTACAGATAATATGTACAGAAGAAATAGTCTAAACCACATCCTCGGTGTTAGGTTCTGATTTACTAGTTGTTCCAGGAACTGAAGTTTTCTTAACTCTGGAGTAATAAAACCAGGATCCTTTGCCAGCAACTTGGACAACAGTGAGGGAGGTCAGCAGGACTAGGAATGGTCCTCTCCACTTGGCTTGCAGCAGGTCACTGTCCCATCATTTGATGTAGACCCAGTCTCCTGACTGGAATTGATGAGCAGGGGTGTCCAATCCTATGGGTCTGGATAACTTGAAAAATCTCTGAAGTTTCTGTAAAGTAGAACCTAGGACCATTAAACACTTTTGTAAATCAATTTTCCTTCTCATGTGAACATCCCCTGGAGTATGCGGAGCTTGATATGGTCTCCCACATAATATTTCATAAGGATTTATCTGTAGCTATTATAGCTAGAACCAAAACCTGAACCCATGACATGGACTTTTCCTGACAAATTTTACCAATTTGCATTTTAGAGTACCATTCATACGTTCTACTTTACCACTTGCCTGAGGTCTATAGGGAGTGTGGAGGTCCCAAACAATTACAAGGACACTACAAACCTCCTTCACTACTGTTGCAATAAAGCGTGTCCTTCTATCTGATGACATTCCTGGAGTGTCATGGTTTGGATCTGGTTCCCTGCCAAGTCCCCGAATCCACACCAAAAGTCTCCCCTCCCCACCATGAACACAAGGGAAAAGAGGGAAATGAAAAGCTACCAAAAAAATGGAATGACAAAACCAAAGCAGTATATATATATATAAATTTACACTTATATAGAATTGCAAAAAAGAATTATTTACATCTAAGAAAGAGAAAACTTGAATACACCCAAACTAAAACAGTAAACGAAAACTGATATAAGCAGATATCATCATCATCATGACTAGGTTTCGCGAACAAAGATTTGAGAAGGGCTCTACCCACGCTTGCTACAAGCGCGTTGATGGTTATAAAGGCCAATGCAAGATAGACAAGTCCGGTTGCAGAATGTACAGCAGAAAGACTCCCCAGGTGATATCGACAAGACGCGATTCTTTCTGTGTTGTCTTTTCTCCTCGAGAGTGATCCTGCGTGTGTTCTCAAAAGCAGCAGCAGCGTTATAGATGGTGTGTCTCCAGGCCTCCCGATTGGAGGCCAGGGTAGACCAATGGTGGTGATCAATATGGTCAAGGCTGAGGGATTGTTTCAGGCAGTCCTTGTATCTCCTCTTCAGGGTTCCTCTCTAGTGGTAGCCAGTGGTAAGTTCCCCATAGAGCACGATCTTAGGGAGGCAGTAGTCCTGCATCCTGGAGACGTGCCCTGCCCAACCCAGCTGTGTTCTCAGCAGTGATACCTTGGAGTTTTGATGTTTTAATTTTTTTTTATTTTTGTAGACCTTAGAAGTAGTTATGTAGTAAATGTAGATTTTAGAGTAGCAGCATATTATCCCTTTACCCTTAACACACCAGCTCATACCCCTGTTACCCATTCCCATATCAATTCCCTAAATTCCATAGCCTGTTTAGTCTCTTTTTCAAGGTAGAATTGTAGAAGAACACCCTAACCCTACGGAACAAGATATAACCATAGACCCAACAACCTTCAGGCCTAGAATTCTGGAAGGCCTCCAAGGACATTACGTGCTCTGAGGAAGATGAAGATGAAGAAAAGGGGGTCCCAAAACGCCCCCAGACCCAATTCCCAAGAGGCGTGGCGGGGGCAGAACCTGGGTGGTAACAGGACGGGGATTGGGCAAAAATCATTATAAAAACTGTGGACATCTGTATTTCGAGAGCGCGCTGGGGTATTCCAGAAAGCCTGGGGACTCATTAAAACTTTTGTATCCTTAACTTATCTCCTACCTAATTTGGTTTGGAGTCTTTTTTTCCCCACAGCCATTTAGGCAACAGCAGCATGGCCTCAATGCTCGGGACTGCTGCCTGTTCAAGGACAGACGTGTTGGTCACATAGTCCAGTGGATGTTTAGGACTGTACGGAGGCAGCACTGATGGAAGTGTTCTAAGAGACGCAAGTGGTGGCGGTAAATGACCCATGATTCAGACCCATATAAAAGAGTAGACAGTACAACAGCTCTGTAAACACTGATCTTAGTACTTTTCTTCAGGTGTTTGTTTTGCCACACTCTTTTGTAGAGTTTACCAAAAGCTCTGTATGCCTTTCCTAACCTGTTGTCTATTTCTGCATCAATCTTACCGTCTGAGGAGATGATGCTTCCTACGTAATTAAACTGCTGGACTGATTTGAGTTCTGTTTCACCAATGGTGATATGGGGATGATGGGACCCTTCCTGAGGTGCAGGCTGATAGAAAACTTCTGTTTTCTTCAAGCTGACTTCCAGTCCAAAAAGCTCAGCAGCCTCTGCAAAGCAGGATGTTAAACGCTGCAGAGTTACTTCTGTGTGAGTGACAAGGGCGGCATCATCAGTGTAAAGCAGCTCACGGATAAGATGATTTAAGGTCTTAGTGTGGGCCTTCAGTCACCTTAGGTTGAATAGGCTCCCATCGGTACGATATCGAATGTAGACACTGTTTTCATCATCGAGGTCTGCCGCGACCCTTTGGAGCATCATGCTGAAGAAGACTGTAAATAAAGTTGGTGCAAGAACACAACCTTACTTCACACCATTGGCTATTGGAAATGGCTCAGAAAGTGTATCGCCATATCTGACTTGACCGCGCTGGTCCTCATGAAGCGAGATCATCATTTTGAGGAATTTGGGAGGACATCCTAAACTTTCCAAAATCTACCACAGACCTTTTCTGCTCACAGTATCAAAAGCCTTGGTGAGATCAATAAAGGTAACATAGAGTCCTTTACTCTGTTCCCGACACTTCTCTTGCAGTTGTCTGAGAACAAATACCATGTCTGTGGTACCTCTGTTGGCTCGGAAACCACACTGACTTTCAGGTAGAAGATCTTCTGCTATGGTGGGTATTAATCTGTTCAAAAGATTTCTTGCAAGGATTTTACCAGCAATGGAGAGCAGAGTAATACCTCGGTAATTTGAGCAGTCTGATTTATCTCCTTTCCTCTTGTACAAGGTGACGATGACAGCGTCACGAAGGTCTGAAGGCAGTTCACCTCATTCCCAACAGCGCACCACAAATTTGTGAAACTTAGCATGGAGTGCTTGACCACCGTGCATCCAGATTTCAGGTGGGATTCCATCAACCCCAACTGCCTTGCCGATTTTCACCTGCTGTACTGCTTTAAGAGTTTCTCCCATGGTGGGGGCAGTATCCAGTTCAGTTTTCACTGGCTGTTGTGAAATGAACTGCATTGCTGAGTCTTGAACTACATGGCTAGTACTGAAGAGAGTCTGAAAGTGTTCAGACCATCGATTCAAGATGGAAACTTTATCTGTGAGAAGCATTTGGCCATCTGCACTAAAGGGTTTTGAACCCGGTCTGTAGGACCATAGGCTGTTTTCAGAGCCTCATAGAATTTTTCTGCTAGATTGGTCCACCACTTGTTCTGGATGTCACAAAGTTTCTGTTGTAGCTTGCTGCATGCGAGTCGAAAGGTTGTTTTTGTTATATGACAAGATGACTGAGCAAGGTGGGTTTGGTGAGCAGTTCTCTTCTTACTCAACAATTCCTGGATCTCAAGATTGTTTTCATCAAACCAGTCCTTGTTTTTCTTGAAGGAGAACCCTAAGGATTCTTCAGAGGACTGCAGAATGCCAAAGCGCTTCGGGAGAGGGATCTGTGGAATGGACATCGAAACTGGATTGAATATTTACCTGGAAACTGTCCCTCACTGTAGCTGTTTGTTAACTTGAAGTCTCCTTCTAGGAATGTCGTCCTTTTTAGGTTTGAACTTAAGGTGGATGTTAAGTTTACAGCGCACAAGGTGATGATCTGTTTGGCATTCTGCACTAGGTATCATGCAGGTGTGACAAACATCGCGGATATCTCTCTGTCAGACCAAGATATAATCAATGAGGTGCCAACGTTTGGACCTAGGATGCATTCAGGTTGTCTTCAGACTATCTTTCTGCTGAAAGATAGTGTTGGTGATGGTAAGCTGCTGTTCAGCACAGAACTCTAGCAGAAGGCGATCATTATCATTGCAGTTCCCAACACCATGATTGCCTAGTACTCCTTTCCAGGCTTCAGAGTTCTTTCCTACTCTGGCGTTGAAATCACCAAGGATAATGATCTTATCATCTGCAGGAACCTTTTGGATAAGGTGGCGTAGGTCGTTGTAGAATTTATCTTTTTCAGCAGGGTCAGCTTGGAGGGTTGAGGCATATATACTAAAGAGAACAGCATGTTGCTTGTTGTGTAGTGGGAGGCCTAGGGAGATAATACGATCAGAATGACCAGTCGGCAGATTTTTGAGTTTAGAGGCAATAGAGTTTTTAATCATTAAGTCAATGCCTGAGAGATGCCTTTCAGACCTGGGTTTACCTGACCAGTAGAGTGTGTAACCAACACCATGTTCTCTATGGTTACCTTCCTCATGAAGATGAACTTCACTGAGAGCAGCAATGTCGATGTTGAGTCGTGACAGTTCATGGGCAATTAGAGAAGAATGACGCTCAGGAGGTCCACTGTTTGCAGTATCAAGCATGGTTCTGATGTTCCAGTATGCAAGTGTTAATTTGAGTACACTTTTGGAGGCAGGTGTATGCCTTTTACTCTTAATCTTTATTTGACCACAACAGAAGATGCCCATTGGCCACGGTTAACCAACCGGGTGAAGGGTGGAGATGACCTTTGGTTAGGTCACCTTTTCTAGACCCCTCTCCGTGTGGAACAAACAGTACTCTCCTTGAAAAAGGCTGCTTGGTCATTCAGGATGCTGCTGAGTGAGTCTGTCATCTCCAGGGTCAGACTCAGGTGACCAATGTCCTGAACCGCCTGCACGCAGGGTTAGTTTGCTCAGTTCTAGAACTCTTGTCAGTGCAATCAGTTCTGCTTTTTGGCATGACACATCCACTGGCAAGGCCTTTATCTCAATTACCTCGTCCTTGGTTGTTACTGCATATCCTGTCATTCACTTACCATCCCACATGAAGCTGCTTCTGTCTGTGTACAGTTCCCAATCTGGGTTTTCCAGAGGCACATCTTTCAGGTCTGGTCTGTTGGAATAGGTCTTCTCGATGGTCTGCAAACAGTCGTGCTCAGGCATACTGTCAATCAATGTTGTGGACAGAAACACAGTAGGATTTACAATAGATGATGTTTTCAGGGTGACATCATCCTGTTCTAGCAACACAGTTTGATATTTAAGATTTCTACTCAGGGACAACCAGTGACCCCCCTATTGTTCAAGCACAGTTTGAACTGCATGGGGCACATACAAGACTGTGCTGCCCAAGGGTGAGTTTCTGGGCCTCTTGGATCAGGATAACAGTTGCTGCTACAACTCTCAAACACCCCAGCCACCCTTGGTTGACACTGTCTATCTGTTTGGAGAAGTAGGTCACAGCCCTTCGCTGGTTTCCCAGGGTCTGTGACAGTACCCCCAGAGTAACATTTAGTTGCTCATATGTGAACAGTTCAAAAGGTTTAGTTAGGTCTGATAGTCCCAATACTGGAGCTGACTTTAAATATTGTTTCAGCTGTTTAAGTGGGGCTCTGGTTTCATCTGTCCATGTCACAACTCCTTCCTGTCCACTTTTAGGGCTCCATATAGGGATTTGACTAGTAACCCATAGTTAGGTATCCACAGGCAACACCATCCCTACCATTCCTAGGAAAGCCTGCATTTCTCATGCAATGTGGGGCTCTGAAAGATGACAGATGGCTTCTGTCTGTTCTGTGCTGAGTCGTTGGTGTCCATGGTAGATCTCAAGCCCCAAATAGATGACTATTTCCTTTGCAATCTGTGCCTTCTCTTTCGAGACTCTATCCCCACTCAGTCCCGAAAAGTTTAAAAGACTTACAGTGAACTCGTCCTGGTTTTTGGCAGAGATTAGTATTGTCCACATATTGAAGGACAACTGTTTCTGGCTGTTGCCTTCTCCAGTCCTCCAGTTCTTTTGCCAGTTGGTTTCCCAATATAGTCAGACTATTCTTGTAGCCCTGGGGTAGAACTGTCCAGGTGAGTTGGTGATCTTCTCCCTGTCTCAGGATTTTCCCATTCAAAAGCAAAAAGCTCTTGGCTGTCCTTAAGCACGGGAATGCAGAAGAAAACATCCTTGAGATCAAGCACGGTACACCACCCTAAATCATCTGAAAATGTGGTCAATAAGGTATAGGGGTTGGCCACTACTGGGTGTATTGAAGCAAGACAAGGCTTTAGAAGGGTTAATCAAAACACTTTTACTGTAAGAACCCACTTATCTGCCTCCTCCCTTTCTGTCTTGCTCAAAGGAAGACTATGTTCTGTATTAGTGTAGCAGACCTTAGAAACCCACATTAAATACTGAGCAAGGAGCTCAGCGGTAATAAATCTTACCTAAAGGAGACAGGTTAGACATTTGAATAGGTGAAATAGGCCTGAAGCCAAGCCTTTCCTCATGATTCGACGATCAGAACATAGAACAATAGAAAGAAGAGAAGGTTATGGGGTCAATTGGCGATGAAGAGGAAGATCAAGACCCTTTGATGAAGTAAAGACCAGATGTACCCCAAATTATTCCTCAAAGATGAAGACCACACCTCAAACTCCGCCCTGACCCCTCCTGCTATGAATATTGTAATCAAATAATCCAGTAATATGAATATGTATGCAAATATGTTGTAATCATGACCAAAGCTGTATAAATCACCCTTTTCATACCCGACCAACTCGGAGTCCCTTTTTCCAGCAATAGCTGAGGGACTTCCACGGTCGCTAATAAATACCTGCTGTTTAAAGGCATAAAACTCTGTCTCTAAGCAGTTTTTCAACTGCCTTTTTGGGCATCAGTATATCCTCTGTTATTTTGTTGATTGCCCTTAGATCCTGCACCAATCGATAGCTCTTACCATCAACCTTTTTTACCAGTAGGATGGTGGTCTTGTATTTGGATTCACATTCTACCAACAACCCAAATTTAAGAAACTTTTCAAGTAGGGATGCCACTCCTTTATGGCTTTCTAACTCCAAAGGGTATTGTTTTTGTCTTACCAGTGTTGGTCCTGGTTTAAGTGTGATGCTTACGGGTTCTGCTTGCTTGGACCTCCCAGGATAATCCCTAACCCACACTATATGGATGACAGCATTCTCAACCTCTGTGGGGATCTCTCCATGGTTCTCCTGTATTAAAAAAGAAGCTACCTCGATATATTTAGTGTCAGGAATTATGATTTTTATTCCCCCCCTTTGCAAAATTAAATTTCAACTTCTAATTTCTCCAATAGATCCCTACCCAGTAAAGGTTTAGGAGAGTTTAGGTTTACCCAGGCCCTGAGGGTTTTTCTCTTTCATGGACTTGCAAGGGGACACTTGCTTACCATGAATCTTCACCACACGGTCACAGAGGATAATGGTTTTTGAGTCCACCCCTGTTTCCCTGTGGAGGTCCCTTCCCACAGGAGAACAGTCCTTGAATAGACCTCTCCGACATGGGTCTAACATGGATTCCTCACTTGGATCCTAACATCCCACCTGAGTCGTTTTCTGCTCCAGCGTAGGTCTCGTCTCTCTCAGAGTCACAAATCTTCAGCAGCAGCATGGATCCCACACACGGATCCCAACATCCCACTTGGGCTGTCTTGCTCCAGCGTAGGTTTCCCTCAGGGTCACAAAATCTTCAACAGGACTCTGCCTCACCTCAGGTCTCTCATGAAGTCTCGGTTTCCTCGTGCATCAACTTATTCCAGTGTAGGTTCCTCCACGAGCAACATGGGGGTCTTCTCACCCCAACAAACTTTCACAGGTAGCAGGGTTTTATTTTTCAGTCTTTTCCCTGCTGAAGGGAGAGAGCGAAAGGGGGGGAGAAGCAACCCCCCCTTCAGACTTTTCTTCTCTCTCCTGCAGCTGCCAGTTTTGACCTTGGAGGTCCCTTATCTCTTTGCTGGAATTCTTTTGCAGCGATTCTTCATTCAAGCAGTCAGTCTTTTAAGTTGTTTTTTTTCTTCTTCACTCTCTTACAAGAGAGAAGGAGGGTTTCAGTGCCACACCTGCCCCCGGCCCGAGCCAGGGGAGGAGGGGGCCTTGGTCCACCTCGGGGCCCGCCACCGCCTCTCCTACATGGCTACCACTTCTAATTTCAACTACGCAACAAACCTTCTCTTCCATTTTTCTTAAATATGTAATTAGCAAAGGTGTCACTAAGAGTTTTGATTGGCCTTTTTGTCTGGAAATCCACCTGGACAAAACCATCCTCAACCCCAGGGGCTGGTCGGTTGGGCAAACCCACGACAGTTGGGTATGTGTAAACTGCTATGTTAAAGGGTAAGGGATATAATACAGTTACATTAAAATCTACATTTACTACATGACTACTTCTAAAATCTACAAAAGTTAAAAAATCCAGAAAACTCTGAGGCATCATCTTTAATGAGAAAACAACATACATGTTTACAACAGTATATGTATACTGTAGCTCTTAAGAGTAAGAATGTCACATTGTCTTGGTTTAATTGACAACGTGTACCAGGTGGTGGGACCTCTGATGGAATAGAAACCCCTCCCTCTAAATTGAAAAAAAAATTTGTAATTATGAGATGTTCGAGTGGAATATGAAAATGAATAACAATTTTACTAAAGACAGAGAACAGAACAAAACAACAACCAAACAATAACAGAGTAAATGTCACCCAAGACTACTCCTTTAGTTCTGTGTCACTGAGGCAGCACTGCGGTCCTGGCACAGTCCTGTGGGTACAATGTAGTTGGGGCAAAGCTGCAGCTGCATGAACAGGTGACACATGAAGAAGTTCACAAAGGGGAGTTTCTGAGTCCCTCCAGTGCGGAGGCAGCACAGATGAAAAGCATCAGCGGCAGAGGTGACGGGAGTGGTAACTCTGGGTAGGGACACCAGCAACTGCAGCAGCAGTAGCAGTCAGCAATGGCAGCTGCAAACGACAACCAGCAAGTGCAGCCCCGAAGCGGCATGGAATACACGAAGCAGGAGCATGAAGCAGGTCCAGACAGTGGTGGCAGGGCAGTGATGAGGTGGAGCGGTTGAAAAGCAGTGGCAGCAGCAAAGCAGGTCTCCCTGCAGTCCCAGGACAAAGAGAGAGGGAGCTCCCATTGTGGCAGCAGTTTTACTCTCTTAAGTTCTCGCAGGATTTGTCCTGGTGGAAGCCCTCCTCCCTCCCCACTTCTCAAAAAAACCACGTGATGGTATGGAGAAATTTAGCTAAAAGCTAAACCATAACACATATTTATGATTCAACTCAGCAAGGAACACTAAGCAAGGAGAGCAAAGTTAGTAAGGGAAATAGTGTCTCAGGAAGTGGGCACAGTCAGGGCAGAACAGCAATATATGTGTTTACCCTTTCAGATGACGAAGAGGAAATACATGATGCTCCTGACATTCTAACATGCTCTGAAAGAATCACTACCTTTCAGTGAGAAATTGCAAAGATGAAACACTGTCAGACTTCAACCTGACAGTTACATAAAACACAATGCAATAAATATTACTCCCACCAAAGAAACCAAAAAGGGTATAATTTATATTTGTCTATGGAAGAACTGAATATCCCCTTTGCAAATGAAGACATTTGGTTCCATAAGTAGGTGTCTTTGACATTTATTGCCAACTACTGAAGAGAGGTGATATCCGTCATTCCTTGTACCTTTAAAAGAGACTGCAACATTATAACTACCACACAGTAATGTAAAATTTGGGAGTTTTATAGTAAATTGAACGAAGGAAAAATACCTTACACTCAATTTATCTTTTATATAACTCTCATCATATGCTATCCCTGACATTTCAGTTAATATATTTTTTCCTTTTAAAAATCAGATATTAGAATTTAACTGAAGATTGCTCGGCCAAGTTTTGCTGGTGAACTGATATATTCATCTCTCTTTGCCGCAAAATTGCATAAGTAATGGGGAATATAAAGATCCTTCAAATGTAGAATTCAGTAGTCACAAAAGAGGCTATACAACTATCAAAAAATCATTAAAATATAAAAACAACAACACCAAAAAAAAAAAAACAGGAGAAAGACAAGCAACTGAAACAAGCCCTAGTTTTGCAATACATATTCATATTGCCTGAATAAGGAAAGATTTATGTTTACTAAAATCAAAAGCAACAGAATCATTTCCCTGAAATCCATAAAATAGTAGATTAACTTCCAAGATATACCTCAATGGCTCCAAAACTGATCTAACAAAATCAAGTTGCTTGACTTAGCAATTAATAGTTACATTTCTTAATAATGTGAAATTTACACATTTAATGTTAGATCTAAGGGCTGTCTAAGTTTAATGAGACTGAAGTGTTTTGTTAAGGAGGGTGAGTTATGAGGAAGTCCAAACTCCCCCCTCTAAGCAATTGTAAATCCAAAATTAAGAGGTTCCAATTGAAGAAGTATGGAGAAAGAAAAAAATAAAAACCCTTCATTAAAGGATATACGTGTATTGGCAGAACAACAAAAGAACACAAAAACAACCAAACAATAATCCTGTACCCAAAAATCCCCTTCAAAAAGGAAACAGTTCGGTACTTTCTGCAATCAGCAGGGGGCAATGTTGGGCTCTGGTGGTCCCTGCGTGGGGCCCCAGTGTGCAGGAGAAGCGGACAATGAGAATTTCCCCCTCCACCAAGAAGGGAAAGGGGAAAAGGGGAAAAAAGGTTTCACATAATTAGGTTGATATTTACATTAAAATTACAAAGCACAACATTTGTTCAAAACTTTTTATTTGCTATAAAGAAAAAACACCATGATAGGTACAAATTATACTATATAAAATTGGTTCAAATGGGGTAAAAATTTAATTAAAAATTTTTGATATATTTAATATAACAAAGGATACAATGAGGCCAAATTTCTTAACACAGAGATTTCTGAAAAATTTGCTTGCACAGTAAGGAACTAATAGAAGTTAGCCCTTAAGCCCTGGTAGTCTTAGGAATCTGTCACATAGCAAATATAATTTCATTGTGAAAGTAAACTTTGGTAGAACAAGCTATAGGACACCTGAGGTAGTAAAAACTATAATAAACAGCAGTAGAAATTATTTACAACTCAAGTACCAAATAACATTAAGAACACAAAAATCAATTACACAATACAATTTACAGTCCAGTTTTGATTTAAAATTAAAAAAAAACCAAAAAGGAAGAATATTGCATCACAATTACCAACATTTGGACACCTAGAGGCAGTGTGAGTTTGAAATGTGGTAGGCACGGTGATCTGCAAAGTAATACTGATTAGTTGAGGTTCATTAGTTTACATTTCTGCCAGAAACAGTATTAATCTGACAACTGATCTTCCAGTACATGAATTGATAAGAGTGTTTTAAAGCTTGCACATAAGAAAGACTTGGACACAGTCTTATTAGAATGAGAAATTCTAAAGTGGTCAAAAAAAGTCAAGTATAAAACAGTTAGAACTACCAAACTTCACATTTTGGTATTGTTTTTAACTCTTCAAAGTCTGTCAATCTTTCAAAACAAAGGAATGTGAAGTTTCCAAATGAAACACATTCACAACTAAAGACAGTTTTTTATTAGTATGAGCACTGTCATCCCTGTAAATTTATCTTTAAGATGTTTTACTTCCAATTTGTATTTGTGATAGTTTTAGTCACACCACCACAGTATTGTACATTTTCAGTGTACCATAGCTTATTTAGTTTGTCTCAAGTCTGAAAATAACCAATTCTATTTCACTCCAACAATTCAACTGGCTTCTGAAGAGTTAAAACATGAACAGTTTTTGTTGGTGGGGGTTTTATTTGTTTTTTGGTTTTTTTTTTCATAATTGATTAAATACAATGAGTATTTGATTTTAAAAATCCCCCCTCTTAAGGAGGCAAAAGAAAAGCTACCATTTTCCTTCAGCATTACATGCGTCAGAATCTAAAAACCTGTCTTTAAAATAATTTTAAAACACCTGCTAAAAACACAAGTTTTGCACTACAGGTGAAACTTTACTTCACATTTTACTTCACCTTGGTTTTCAGGCCCAAGTCTGTTTCTTGTTAAAATAAATAAATAACTTTCTTATAGTAACATTTTTAACATTTTCAAATTAAATTATCACTAATGGCTACAGTAAATAGATGATGTACAGCAGATGAAAAACAGTAGGTAAAACTTGTTATCAGTGAAGAATGTGACCTCAGTTTTGTTACAAAGAATGAAATTTTCTCATAGGTAAAGCCTGCTCCCACTGAAGTACAAGACAAAGTCTCCCATAAACTGTAATGGGAGCTGGGTTTGGGGCCTTTGACACAAAACTTCTCTACACGATTTGCCAGAAGAAAACTGCTATATGAAAAAAAGGTTCAACTTTTAGTACAATTCAGATGAAGTTGTTTTATGCAAAACATATATATATATTTAAAATAGGAAATAGCATCAGAGGCTGAAATACTGACTGAAAGATGGTATTTTATTTTATTTCAGATTTCCAGTAAATCTGTTTTAAAAACTCATGAAAGCAAGATGTTCCATGACACAGTTTGCATCTTTTTCTAAAGACTATTTTAAAAGATCACCTTTCCCTGAAAGTTAAAACCCCAATGAAAACAAATTTTGATTTCAAAAGACCAGCAGTAAATGCACAGTTGACCACAACTGCCTGCTTTTACTTTAAAGCAGGCACAAAATTTTTTAAAATATCCATCAATGTTTGGATTTGTTACTCAGAGAACTTTGTATAACTAAAAGAGACAGATACAGACTTTTTTTTTTAACCAGTGCTGAAAACTGACCAATTGCAGAACCCTCTGCTTACATCCACATGATATGAAATGTAACAGTGATTGCTATGTTAAAATAGACCCTGACCCCCTCAGCTGCTAATATTGCTGAAAAAGTGCTTCAAATAAAATAAAAATCACTTATCTGCTTAATAATCATGTATATTTAAGGGAAAAAAATTGTGTTCACATAGAGTCAGATGTTTGGAAAGGCACAGTTTACAAGCCTCTGCACAAGTTGTGAAATGTTGCATACTGAGCTTAGGTAAAGATCTCAATTTGCCAGTCACATACTTAGGTAGAGTCCTGAACTGACCTTATGACCTTGAGGCTAGCAGAATAATAGAAGCTGCTGTGCTTAACTGCATTGCAAGACAGTTATCATATATTCAGTAGCATATTCTTCAGTATATCAGTCTTACACATAAGTAGTTACCATGTTGTTGGGGTAGGTGGCGGGTCCGCAGACCCCCTGGTGAAGGATATAGAGGTGGAGGATATAGACTTAGATGCTTTAAAGCCATTTCCCTGAAGAATTCACAGGGGTAGTGAGAGGTTTGAGAAGGTGCCAAAACTGACCAGTGAGAGGAGAATGTAAATAAGGTATGAATGTCCAATTGTGTGTAAGGGCTAATAATAGACCATAGATAGAGAGTTATTAATAGAAGGGTATATAAGGTTCTGTTCGCAGAAGGTGTATAAATAAGACTGAACTGAGCAATAAAGGAGACTTTCTGATCATCATAATCATACTATGCCTGATGTTTATTCTTTCGGCCATCCTGACTACAACACCATGTAGTATGGAAGACTGGGTGTTTCAGCAGCTCCCTTGATGGGGGGCTGTCCTGAGATTGAAGTTCTAAACACCAAAGAGTCACATGTCTCAAACCAGGAGACAGATGTGAAGGAATTGATGGAGCAGTAGTTGCATTAGCAATCTGAACAAAGGGAAAATAACTTTTTTAAAAGTCAGTGATTCTTAAGCCCCCTCTCCTACCCCAAAAAACTTTCAACAAGCTAATAATTTTCAGCTGACCATTTATGAGCTTTTATCCACTTAGCATATTTCCTACTGCAGTTTGAGGATTACATTACTGCTTCCATATTATAAAACGGGTCTTAAATTCCCTTTATGCTTCTTTCCCCAACAACATAAGCTCTATTACTTTTCGTAGTCTGCCACTTTTCTGTAAATTTTTCTCTTACAGCAAGATTCTGCATTAACCATTTGCTAAAGAGACCATAAGAAAAGCTCTTATGCCATGTTTACAGGCATTCTTTAGTTTAATACTTGTCATCACTGTTAACTGGCATCATGTAAGCAAACACTGAGATATATTAAGCTGAACAATGTTACATTATGATATGTTAAGCTGCATTGTCTTACTATACCACCCCAAAGGTCAGTCTTTCTCAGATAAAAGCAGATCACTCCCAAACCAAATGAATTTTGATCTTCTCTAGATCAAATTAAGTAAGATTGAGAACACTAGGGTGGAACCACTAGATTCACACAGACACAAAACCAAGACAATTATATCTATTATGATAATTGATTGGTACTTAATTAGAACATATTTAAATACCACTGTTAGTTCTGTTTTGTGCAAACCCTTTCTTCACTCATACTAGTGAAGATGCTAATCGCTTCACTTGCGGCAGTAATTTCTTTATTCGTGCTTACAATTCAAGTATATTTTTAGAATTAAATATACCAAATTGAAGATTATTCATATATAGCATAATATAATGGTAAATATCTTTCAGCAAAATCTGAACATGAAACATTGTAGTGGTCAAAACTAAACTATCCCAGCTTTGGGGGTGCAAACCAGAATGCTTTATGGAACACACAATTAGCAATAAAAGAGTCCAGGGGGCGGGACATGCTAATGAAGAGGACGGGTTATGCTAACTAAGGGATTACACAACTTTCAGTTACAGTTACACAAAGGGGTTAAGATTTTCCTGCAAAGAGGAACCACCTGGGGGCAGAGAACAAGGGGGCATCTGACAGCATCACCAAAATGACTTTCCATATCTTGTTGAAAGAGACAGGAAAAATAAACATAGCTAAATATTAACAGGTCTTATGATGAAATGTCTGGTCTTCAAAGCAGGGAATTCCTCTTGGTTCCTGTTGTCCATGGGCGGCTGCTTAAGCCAATCAGTCCCTTATCTGATGACTGCCAGGCTTCGGTTCCAACAAAACATCAGGCTTTTATGAAAGGACATTCCCAAGGAAATATGAATACACACATAAACATTTTATAGTAGAAAAACTTGCTTTGTTCCTATATTTTATGGGATTGTAAAGAAAGTGTTCAAATACCAATCTTCTGCCTAGAGTCAAGATCAACTCTATTACCAATTTAATTTTTTTTAGCCTGTTACATTATGTATTTATATCTTAGAACAAAGTTTTTTCTTCATATTAGTGTTGGTAGCCTTTTTTGTTTGTTTTTAAAAGAGCAAGTATGATTATTATGTTGGTATCAATATTGATTTTGTACTATCAAGTCCAATATAAAGAAGAGTCATTGCAACAAACCCTACTACTTGTATACTTTTGTAAAATTCCCATTGCTGTATGTGAAATTACCATCTTTTATATCAACAAAGTACCTCACCTTAAATATCAGAGCAAGATGATTGGAGTGTTTCTCTGCAATCCAGGGAGGTTTAGCAAAAACCATTTCTATAACAACGCAGCCAACACTCCACACATCTCAGTTCCTACCATATTGCTGACCTCTCAGAACCTGGAAGGATCAAAAACTCAGATTATCCACTTCAAAATCTCTTTAAGTAATTTAGATTTAAAGAAAAATCATCAATCAAGTGCATTCTTGTCCTAGTTAAAGCAGCCGGGACCAGTTCATCACTGTGTGGGCATAACCCAAACTGTGTATTCTACACCCTCTATGCCATTTCCCAGAAACTGTTAACAATAGACCATCTGCAGCAGCTGCCCAGAGCACACCTGACCCCTCAGGCTATAAGGTGGGTGTTAAGAGGCCTGTGAGATAGGAGGATGTTCCTGTCCTCACACCCACAACTCACAATCACCCACTGTGGAACTCCCTGCCCTGGGGGAGGTGCTGGGCATTCCTGCCTGAACCTGAGCATATATAATCTGGGGTCTTGGGACTTCTGGTACCACTCGTGGGATCCAGAGGAGGACCAGAACCTCGACTGGACTGTGACCACCACTCTCGACCAGACTGCGACCATCATTTGCACCAACAGGTTCTTCCTCTCCTTTTCTTATTGAACTCAGGGAACCCACGTGGGGCTCAGCATAATAATAATAAATATAATGGCCAGTCTTCGCGAGCGAAGATCCGGGGAAGGTCTTTCCACCTTCCAGCCTGCGCATTGGATTTTTTAGGTGAGACACAGTGTGCGCGGAACTGAGCCCACCCTTTAATCCTAAGGTTCATCTGCCGGGGCCAAGCGAGCTTGGACGGTGGCAGCGAGGTCCTTAGGACGTAGGTGGGTTGCCTTTAAGGGCTAACGAGCCCCACCTGCCCGGGAGTGGCCCTGACCGGGAATCGAACCCGGGTCTCGGCGGTGATAGCGCCGCGCCTTTACCACTAGACCACCAGGGGCTCTGGGGCTCAGCATAGGGGTCAATGAACACCATTATGTTCGTGCCCCAGGGTGCCAGGTTATACATCTGTTTTTTTGTGGGTTAAAGCCAATTTTTCATCTGTATAATTGTATTTATTGTATTATTTTTATTAAATTGTAATTCTGACTTATAATCTCTTTTGAGTCGGGTTAATTTCTCCTGCTGGTTTGCCTTTAAACTAGCACAATTCTGATTAACATTTCAGGTTGAGAGGGTGATCAGTGATGCAAATGCCATAAGACCTATACAGCTACAGAGAGCTAGTAAAGTACCTTGCAATAGTTAGCTTTTGAACAAATGACCATTTGAACTTTAATAACAATACTTACTGTTGTAGCTCTTAACAAGTGTAACAGACCCGTGAGTTCGAAGGATGCCGAGATTGAAAACCAAGACACTGCTGAAAGCTCAACAATAAACGCAATATTTATTATAAAAGTGGCCAAATAAACGGGAACCCAAGAGAAAGAGAACAATAAGAGAATGCAACACCCTACTCATGCAGGTGTCACTAAGAAAGTTATCTTACTCACTCCTGATAATCATAGAAACCCCTACAGCAGCTGTACCCTTCGGAGGGGTGATGACTCACACGTGCAGGCATCCCCGCTATAGACAAGTGGTCCTTCGTGGGAAGCAAAAATCCCTCAAAAAAACCCGGTTGACTGCTTTTATACCATTAACTGATTGCATCTGTCCAGGCAGGTGTGGCCAGTACTGCCCAGACAGAGGTTCTCAGTCTACCCCCTTGCTTATATAAGTGTACTCCTTTCCTTCAACGTATGTGTGAGTACTTTGGAATTCCCCTAACGCATGCACTGTTTAACTCAAGGGGTCTTATCTATTTGGGTCTGAGGGTTTTACTTCATCTTCTCCTCTTCAGTTTCTCCTTCAAATGTCCTCTACAGACAATGAGCCAATCATAGAACACCAATTAAAATAGTTTATACAAGAAACTCTCTCTCCAAGGACAAGGCTCCCATTTATGAGTGAACTTGGCAGGCAAGGAACAAAACTTTCACAGGTGGCTGGGCCAAACACAGACCAAAAAATATCAACATTCCCTGATACAACAAGCTACTTAAATCAACTTTGACAGTAAGAAAGAGGTGTCATTATTACCATATTGGAATAATTCCTGTTTTTTAGAACGTTTAAACCACATTTGAAACATTTATAGCAAATTTCCACTATTTGGTTGTATGAATTAGCTTAAAGAGTACAAACAAACTTTTAAAAAGTTACTTCCAAAACTGCTTTCTTACCTCTGGTGTCATAGATGCAATAGTTCCCAACAACTGTCCCTGAAACTCTGCAGCACCCATTCCTTTTGATGCCAACCTGGCTGTAACTCCAAAATCAGTAGTTCTTAATCTATTTCCTGTGCTGTCAATTAGCAAATTGGGACCTGTCAACAGCATAAAAATACTGCTAGTTGGTTTTTTAGTAAAGACAAAAGTATGAACAGATGCTCTTCCTCCCTCAGTTTCAAAGCTATAAATAGGTTAATGGTCCCCACCCACAATATCAAAGATCTAAAAATCAAGGACAAAGTCTATTCATGTCACTTTTCTGTGATGCCTGAATGTGACTGCATACAACTTGAGGCTTGAGATTTAGAGAAACAATCAAACTTTAAAAGTAGGGCAAGCACAGGATTCCAGAACAATACCTAAAAATGGAATAATGAAAGAAAATTATGACCTAAAATCCTGGAGGCTTTCATTGCTTGCAGATCTATGTGAAATTTAAACTTATTCCATCCTTAATCAACTTTGAGTTGAAGAAAATTACAGATCAATTGAAAGCTTCCCTATTTTAAGGAGAAATATTAAAGGTGAATATTTGCCATCAATATATAGCTAA
>NW_026087469.1:0-65838 GCF_022539395.1 Myiozetetes cayanensis
CCAGGTGACCCCAAATGACCTCAGGTAACCGCCCTGGTGACCACAAAAGTGACCCAAATGACCTCAGGTAACCCCCGGTGACCCCAGGTGACCCCAAATGACCTCAGGTAACCCCCAGGTGACCCCAGGTGACCCCCTGGTGACCCCAAATGACCTCAGGTAACCCCTTGGTGACCCCAGGTGACCCCAAATGACCTCAGGTAACCCTCCGGTGATCCCAGGTGACCCCATTGGTGACCCCAAATGACCTCAGGTGACCCCCTCGGTGACCCCAGGTGACCCCAAATGACCTCAGGTAACCCCCCGGTGACCCCAGGTGACCCCAAATGACCTCAGGTAACCCCTCAGGTGACCCAGGTGACCCCATGGTGACCCCAAATGACCTCAGGTAACCCCTCGGTGACCCCAGGTGACCCTCTAGGTGACCCCAAATGACCTCAAATAACCTCAGGTAACCCCAGGTGACCCCAAATGACCTCAGGTAACCCCATCGGTGACGCCAGGTGACCCCAAATGACCTCAGGTAATTCCCAAGGTGACCAGAGGTGACCCCAGGTGACCCAAAATGACCTCAGGTAACCCCCGGTGACCACAAAAGGCCCCAAATCACCTCAGGAAACCCCCAGGTGACCAAAAAAGGCCCCAAATGACATCAGGTAACCCCCATGGTGACCCCTTGTGACCACCCCGGTGACCCCAAATGACCTCAGGTGACCCCCTCAGTGACCCCAGGTGACCCCAAATGACCTCAGGTAACCCCCCCGGTGACCCCAGGTGACCCCAAATGACCTCAGGTAACCACCTTGGTGACCCCAGGAGACCCAAAATGACCTCAGGTAACCCTTACGGTGATCCCAGGTGACCCCATTGGTGACCCCAAATGACCTCAGGAGACCCCCTCGGTGACCCCAGGTGAACCCAAATGACCTCAGGTAACCCCCCCGGTGACTTCCAGGTGACCCCAAATGACATCAGGTAACCCCCCCGGTGACTCCAGGTGACCCCAAATGACCTCAGGTAACCCCTCCGGTGACCCCAAATGACCCCAAATGACTTAAGGTAACCCCCCTCGGTGACCACAAAAGGACCCAAATGACCTCAGGTAACCCCCCAGGTGACCCCAGGTTAACCCAAATGACCTCAGGTAACCCCCCAGGTGACCTCAGGTGAACCCCCCCGGTGACCCCAAATGACCTCAGGTAACCCCCTTGGTGACCCCAGGAGACCCAAAATGACCTCAGGTAACCCTTCCGGTGATCCCAGGTGACCCCATTGGTGACCCCAAATGACCTTAGGTGACCCCCCTTGGTGACCAGAGGTGACCCAAAATGACCTCAGGTAACACCCCCGGTGACCCTAGGTGACCCCAATTGACCTCAGGAAACCCTTCTTGTGATCCCAGGTGACCCCATTGGTGACCCCAAATGACCTCAGGTAACCCCCTTGATGACCCAAGGTGACCCCCCTTGGTGACCAAAGGTCACAAATAACCTCAGGTACCCCCTCCGGTGACCCCAGGTGACCCCAAATGACCTCAGGTAACCCCCCCAGTGACCACAAAAGGACCCAAATGACCTCAGGTACCCCCCGGTGACTTCAGGTTACCCCAAATGACCTCAGGTAACCCCCCATGTGACCCCAGGTGACCCCCTCCGGTGACCCCAAATGACCTCAGGTAACTCCCTTGGTGACCCCAGGTGACCCCAAATGACATCAGGTCACCCTTCCGGTGATCCCAGGTGAACCCATTGGTGACCCCAAATGACCTCAGGTGACCCCCTTGGTGACCCCAGGTGACCCAAAATGACCTCAGGTAACCCCCCCGGTGACCCCCAGTGACACCCCAGGTGACCCCAAATAACCTCAGCTAACCCCCCCGTTGACCACAAAAGGCACCCAATGACCTCAGGTAACCCCCCCCGGTGACCTCAGGCGACCCCCCCGGTGACCCCAAATGACCTCAGGTCACCGCCCCGGTGACTCCTGGTGACCCCAAATGACATCAGGTAACCCCACTGAGTGACGCCAGGTGACCCCAAATGACCTCAGGTAACTCCCAAGGTGACCCGAGGTGACCCCCGGTGACCCAAAATGACCTCAGGTAACCCCCGGTGACCACAAAGGACCCAAATGACCTCAGGTAACCCCCCCGGTGACCCCAGGTGACCCCCCCTTGTTAACCCCAAATGACCTCAGGTGACCTCCTCGGTGACCCCAGGTGACCAAAAATGACCTCAGGTAACTCCCACGGTGACTCCAGGTGACCCCAAATGACCTCAGGTAACCCCCTGGTGACCCAAAGGCACCCAAATGACCTCAGGTAACCCTCCCGGTGACCCCAGGTGACCCCAGTGACCCCAAATGACCTCAGGTAACCCCCGGTGACCCCAATGACCTCAGGTGACCCCCAGGTGACCCAGTGACCCCAAATGACCTCAGGTAACCCCCGGTGACCCCAGGTGACCCCCAGGTGACCCCAAATGACCTCAGGTAACCCCCACGGTGACCCCAGGTGACCCCAAATGACCTCAGGTAACCCCCCCGGTGACCCCAGGTTACCCCAAATGACCTCAGGTAAGCCCCCAGGTGATCCCAGGTGACCCCACCCGGTGACCCCAAATGACCTCAGGTAACCCCCTCGGTGACCCTAGGTGACCCCAAATGACCTCAGGTAACCCTTCCTGTGATCCCAGGTGACCCCATTGGTGACCCCAAATGACCTCAGGTGACCCCCTCGGTGACCCCAGGTGACCCCAAATGACCTCAGGTAACCCCTCGGTGACCCCAGGTGACCCCAAATGACCTCAGGTAACCCCCAGGTGACCCCAGGTGACCCCAAATGACCTCAGGTAACCCCTCCGGTGACCCCAGGTGGCCCCAAATGACCTCAGGAAACCCCCGGTGACCCTCGGTGACTCCCCAGGTGACCCCAAATAACCTCAGGTAACCCCCGGTGACCACAAAAGGATCCAAATGACCTCAGGTAACCCCCCCGGTGACCCCAGGTGACCCCCCCGGTGACCCCAAATGACCTCAGGTAACCCCCCCACGGTGACCCCAGGTGACCCCAAATGACCTCAGGTAACCCCTACCGGTGATCCCAGGTGACCCCATTGGTGACCCCAAATGACCTCAGGTGACCCCCTCGGTGACCCCAGATGACCACAAATGACCTCAAGTAACCCACCCGGTGACCCCAGGTGACCCCAAATGACCT
Organism: Myiozetetes cayanensis; assembly: GCF_022539395.1. Lineage (NCBI taxonomy): Eukaryota > Metazoa > Chordata > Aves > Passeriformes > Tyrannidae > Myiozetetes > Myiozetetes cayanensis. The sequence goes on from NW_026087469.1 coordinate 3,218, forward strand.
CAGGTAACCCTTTAGGTGATCCCAGAAGACCCCATTGGTGACCCCAAATGACCTCATGTAACTCCCCGGTGACCCGAGGTGACCCCCCTGGGTGACCCCAAAAGGCCACAAATAACCTCAGGTACCCCCGGTGACCCCAGGTGACCCCAAATGACTTCAGGTAACCCCCCCGGTGACCACAAAAGGCCCCCAATGACCTCAGGTAACCCCCCCAGTTGCCCTCAGGCAACCCCCCCGGTGACCCCAAATGACATCAGGTAACCCTTCCGGTGATCCCAGGTGACCCCATTTGTGACCCCAAATGACCTCAGGTGACCCCCTCGGTGACCCCAGGTGACCCAAAATGACCTCAGGTAACCCCCCGGTGACCCCCGGTGACACCCCAGGTGACCCCAAATAACCTCAGGTAACCCCCCCGGTGACTACAAAAGGCCCCCAATGAATTCAGGTAACCCCCACGGTGACCCCAGGTGACCCCCCTGGTGACCCCAAATGAACTCTGGTAACCCCCACGGTGACTCCTGGTGACGCCAAATGACTTCAGGTAACCCCAATGGTGACGCCAGGTGACCCCAAAGGACCTCAGGTAATTCCCAAGGTGACCCGAGGTGACCCCCGCGGTGACCCAAAATGACCTCAGGTAACCCCCCCGGTGACCACAAAAGGCCCCAAATCACCTCAGGAAACCCCCAGGTGACCAAAAAAGGCCCCAAATGACCTCAGGTAACCCCCCGGTGACCCGTGGTGACCCCCCCTTGTTAACCCCAAATGACCTCAGGTGACCCCCTCAGTGACCCCAGGTGACCCCAAATGACCTCAGGTCACTCCCACGGTGACTCCAGGTGACCCCAAATGACCTCAGGTACCCCCTCCGGTGACCCCAGGTGACCCCAAGTGACTTCAGGTAACCCCCCCTGTGACCACAAAAGGCCCCAAATCACCTCAGGAAACCCCCAGGTGACCAAAAAAGGCCCCAAATGACCTCAGGTAACACCCCCTGGTGACCCCTGGTGACCCCCCCGGTGACCCCAAATGACCTCAGGTGACCCCCTCGGTGACCCCAGGTAACCCCAAATGACCTCAGGTAACCCCTCTGGTTACCCCAGGTTACCCCAAATGACCTCAGGTAACGCCCCCGGTGACCACAAAAGGCACCCAATGACCTCTGGTAACCCCCCCGGTGACCTCAGGCGACCCCCCCGGTGACCCCAAATGACCTCAGGTCACCACCTCGGTGACTCCTGGTGACCCCAAATGACCTCAGGTAACCCCAATGGTGACGCCAGGTGGCCCCAAATGACCTCAGGTAATTCCCAAGGTGACCCGAGGTGACCCCCTTGGTGACCCAAAATGACCTCAGGTAACCCCCCCGGTGACCACAAAAGGCCCCAAATCACCTCAGGAAACCCCCAGGTGACCAAAAAAGGCCCCAAATGACCTCAGATAACCACCCCGGTGACCCCTGGTGACCCCCGGAGACCCCAAATGACCTCAGGTGACCCCCTCGGTGACCCCAGGTGACCCCAAATGACCTCAGGTAACCCCTCCGGTTACCCCAGGTTACCCCAAATGACCTCAGGTAACCCCCCAGGTGACCCGAGGTGACCCCAAATGACATCAGGTTACCCTTCCGGTGATCACAGGTGACCCCATTGGTGACCCCAAATGACCTCTGGTAACCCACCCGCTGACCCGAGGTGACCCCCCTGGGTGACCCCAAAAGGCCACAAATAACCTCAGGTACCCCCCCCCGGTGACCCCAGGTGACCCCAAATGACTTCAGGTAACCCCTCCGGTGACCACAAAAGGCACCCAATGACCTCAGGTAACTCCCCCGGTGACCACAGGTGACCCCCTAGGTGACCTCAAATGACCTCAGGATACCCCCCCGGTGACCACTGGTGACCCCCCCGGTGACCCCAAATGACCTCAGGTGACCTCCTCGGTGAGCCCAGGTGACAACAAATGACCTCAGGTAACGCCCCACGGTGACCCCAGGTGACCCCAAATGACCTCAGGTACCCCCCCCGGTTACTCCTGGTGACCCCAAATGACCTCAGGTAACCCCCCCAGTGACGGCAGGTGACCCCAAATGACCTCAGGTAATTCCCAAGGTGACCCGAGGTGACCCCCCCAGTGACCCAAAATGACCTCAGGTAACCCTTCAGTGACCCCAAAAGGCCCAAAATCACCTCAGGAAACCCCCCAGGTGACCAAAAAAGGCCCCAAATGACCTCAGGTAACCCCCCCGGTGAACAATGGTGACCCCTCCAGTGACCCCAAATGACCTCAGGCAACCCCCCGGTGACGCCAGGTGACCCCAAAGGACCTCAGGTAACCCAAGGTGACCACAAAAGGACCCAAATGACCTCAGGTAACCCCCCCGGTGACCCCAGGTGACCTCAAATGACCTCAGGTAACCCTTCCGGTGATCCCAGGAGACCCCATTGGTGACAACAAATGACCTCAGGTGACCCCTGGGATACCCCAGGTGACCCCAAATGACCTCAGGTAACCCCCCCGGTGACCCCAGGTGACCCCAAATGACCTCAGGTAACCCTTCCGGTGATCAGAGGTGACCCCATTGGTGACCCCAAATGACCTCAGGGGACCCCCTCGGTGACCCCAGGTGATCCCAGATGACCTCATGTAACCCCCCCGGTGACCCCAGGTGACCCTAAATGACCTCAGGTAACCCCGCCGGTGACCACAAAAAAACCCAAATGACCTCAGGTAACCCCCCCGGTGACCCCAGGTGACCCCAAATGACCTCAGGTAACCCCCCAGGTGACCCCAGGTGACCCCAGGTGACCCCAAATGACCTGAGGTAACCACCTTGGTGACCCTAGGTGACGCCAAATGACCTCAGGTAACCCTTCCGGTGATCCCAGGTGACCCCATTGGTGACCCCAAATGACCTCAGGAAACCCCGTTGGTGACCCGAGGTGACCCCACTGGGTGACCCCAAAAGGCCACAAATAACCTCAGGTACCCCTCCCGGTGACCCCAGGTGACCCCAAATGACTTCAGGTAACCCCCCGGTGACCACAAAAGGCACCGAATGACCTCAGGTAACCACCCCGGTGACTCCTGGTGACCTCAAATGACCTCAGGTAACCCCCCCTGTGACGACAGGTGACCCCAAATGACCTCAGGTAATTCCCAAGGTGACCCGAGGTGACCCCCGCGGTGACCCAAAATGACCTCAGGTTACCCCCCCGGTGACCACAAAAGGCCCCAAATCACCTCAGGAAACCCCCAGGTGACCAAAAAAGGCCCCAAATGACCTCAGGTAACCCCCCGGTGACCCCTGGTGACCCCAAATGACGTCAGGTAACACCCCCGGTGACCACAAAAGGACCCAAATGACCTCAGGTAACCCCCCCGGTGACGCCTGGTTACCCCAAATGACCTCAGGTAACCACCTTGGTGACCACAGGTGACCCCAAATGACCTCAGGTAACCCTTCCGGTGATCCCAGGTGACCCCATTGGTGACCCAAAATGACCTCAGGTGACCCCCTCAGATAACCCAGGTGACCCCAAATGACCTCACGTAACCCCCCCCGGTGACCCGACGTGACCCCCTGGGTGACCCCAAAAGGTCACAAATAACCTCAGGTACAGCCCCCGGTGACCCCAGGTGACCCCAAATGACTTCAGGTAACCCCCCCGGTGACCACAAAAGGCACCCAATGACCTCAGGTAACCCCCTCGGTGACCTCAGGAAACCCCCCCCGGTGACCCCAAATGACCTCAGGGACCCCCCCCGGTGACCTCAGGTGACCCCCCCGGTGACCCCAAATGACCTCATGTAACCCACCCGGTGACTCCTGGTGACCCCAAATGACCTCAGGTAACCCCCCTGGTGACGCCAGGTGACCCCAAATGACCTCAGGTAATTCCCAAGGTGACCCGAGGTGACCCCCCCGGTGACCCAAAATGACCTCAGGTAACCCCCGGTGACCACAAAAGGCCCCAAATCACCTCAGGAAACCCCCCAGGTGACCAAAAAAGGCCCCAAATGACCTCAGGATACCCCCCCGGTGACCCCTGGTGACCCCCAGGTGACCCCAAATGACCTGAGGTGACCCCGTCGGTGACCCCAGGTGACCCCAAATGACCTCAGGTAACCCCCCGGTGACCCCAGGTGACCCCAAATGACCTCAGGTACCCCCTCGGTGACCCCAGGTGACCCCAAATGACATCAGGTAACCTCCCCGGTGACCAGAAAAGGCACCCAATGACCTCAGGTGACCCCCCCGGTGACCCCAGGTGTCCCCAAATGACTTCAGGTTGCCTCCCCGGTGACCACAAAAGGCACCAAATCACCTCAGGAAACCCCCCAGGTGACCAAAAAAAAGGCCCCAAATGACCTCAGGATACTCCCCCGGTGACCCCTGGTGACCCCCCAGGTGACCCCAAATGACCTCAGGTGACCCCGTCGGTGACCCCAGGTGACCCCAAATGACCTCAGGTGACCCCCCGGTGACCATAAAAGGACCCAAATGACCTCAGGTAACCCCACCGGTGACCCCAGGTTTCCCCAAACGACCTCAGGTAACCCCCTTGGTGACCCCAGGTTACCCCAAATGACCTCAGGTAACCCCCACGGTGACCCCATTGATGACCCCAAATGGCCTCAGGTGACCCCCCCGGTGACACCAGGTGACCCAAATGACCTCAGGTAACCCCCCCGGTGACTCCTGGTGACCCCAAATGACCTCAGGTAACCCCCCCGGTGACCCCAGGTGACCCCAAATGACCTCAGGTAATTCCCAAGGTGACCCGAGGTGACCCCCCCGGTGACCCAAAATGACCTCAGTTAACCCCCCCGGTGACCACAAAAGGCCCCAAATCACCTCAGGAAACCCCCCAGGTGACCAAAAAAGGCCCCAAATGACCTCAGGTAAAACCCCCGGCGACCCCTGGTGACCCCCCCGGTGACCCCAAATGACCTCAGGTGACCCCCCCAGTGAACCCTGGTGACCCCAAATGACCTCAGGTACCCCCCCCGGTGATCCCAGGTGACCCCAAATGACCTCAGGTAACCCCCCCGGTGACCCCTGGTGACCCCCCAGGTGACCCCAAATGACCTCAGGTGACCCCGTCGGTGACCCCAGGTGACCCCAAATGACCTCAGGTAACCCCCCGGTGACCCCAGGTGACCCCAAATGACCTCAGGTACCCCCCCCGGTGACCCCAGGTGACCCCAAATGACATCAGGTAACCCCCCCGGTGACCACAAAAGGCACCCCAAATGACCTCAGGTAACCCCCCCAGTGACTCCTGGTGACCCCAAATGACCTCAGGTAACCCCCGGTGATGACAGGTGACCCCCAATGACCTCAGGTAATTCCCAAGGTGACCCGAGGTGACCCCCCCGGTGACCCAAAATGACCTCAGGTAACCCCCCCGGTGACCACAAAAGACCCCAAATCACCTCAGGAAACCCCCCAGGTGACCAAAAAAGGCCCCAAATGACCTCAGGTAACCCCCCAGGTGACCCCTTGTGACCTCCCTGGTGACCACAAATGACCTCAGGTAACCCCTCCGGTGACCCCAGGTGACCCCAAATGACCTCAGGTACCCCCCCCCTCGGTGACCATAGGTGACCCCAAATGACCTCAGGTAACTCCCCGGTGACCAGAAAAGGTACCCAATGACCTCAGGTAACCCCCCCGGTGACCTCAGGTGAACCCCGGTGACCCCAAATGACCTCAGGTAACCACCCCGGTGACTCCTGGTGACCCCAAATGACCTCAGGTAACCCCTTCGGTGACTCCAGGTGACCCCAAATGACCTCAGGTAACCCCCCCGGTGACCACAAAAGTACCCAAATGACCTCAGGTAACCCCCCCGGTGACCCCAGGTTACCCGAAATGACATCAGTTAACCCCCTTGGATGACTCCAGGTGACCTCAAATGACCTCAGGTAACCCTTCCGGTAATCCCCTTGGTGACCCCATTGGTGACCCCAAATGACCTCAGCTGACCCCCTCGGATACCCCAGGTGACCCCAAATGACCTCAGGTAACCCCACTTGGTGACGCCAGGTGACCCCAAATGACCTCAGGTAATTCCCAAGGTGACCCGAGGTGACCCCCGGTGACCCAAAATGTCCTCAGGTAACCCCCCCGGTGACCACAAAAGGCCCCAAATCACCTCAGGAAACCCCCCAGGTGACCAAAAATGCCGCAAATAACCTCAGGATACCCCCACGGTGACCTCTGGTGACACCCCCCGTGACCCCAAATGACCTCAGGTGACCCCCTCGGTGACCCCAGGTGACCCCAAATGACTTCAGGTAACCCCCCGGTGACCACAAAAGGCACCTAATGACCTCAGGTAACCCCCCCGGTGACCTCAGGTGACCCCCCCGGTGACCCCAAATGACCGCAGGTAACCCCCCCGGTGACTCCTGGTGACCCCAAATGACCTCAGGTAACCCCACTTGGTGACGCCAGGTGACCCCAAATGACCTCAGGTAATTCCCAAGGTGACCCGAGGTGACCCCCCCGGTGACCCAAAATGACCTCAGGTAACGCCCCGGTGACCCCAGGTGACCCCAAATGACCTCAAGTACCCCCATTGGTGACCCCAGGTGACCCCAAATGACTTCAGGTAACCCCCCCAGTGACCACAAAATGCACGCAATGACGTCAGGTAACTCCCCCTGTGACCTCAGGCGACCCAACCAGTGACCACAAATGACCTCAGGTCACCCCCGCGGTGACTCCTGGTGACCCAAAATGACCTCAGGTAACCCCTGGTGACGCCAGGTGACCCCAAATGACCTCAGGTAATTCCCAAGGTGACCCGAGGTGAACCCCCGGTGACCCAAAATGACCTCAGGTAACCCCCCCGGTGACCACAAAAGGCCCCAAATCACCTCAGGAAACCCCCCAGGTGACCCAAAAAGGCCCCAGATGACCTCAGGATATCACCCCGGTGACCCCTGGTGAACCCCCAGGTGACCCCAAATGACCTCAGGTGACCCCCTCGGTGAATCCTGGTGACGCCAAATGACCTCAGGTAACACCCGGTGACCCCAGGTGACCCCAAATGACCTCAGGTACCCCCCCCCGGTGACCCCAGGTGAGCCCAAGTGACATCAGGTAACCTCCCCGGTGACCAGAAAAGGCACCCAATGACCTCAGGTGACCTCCCCGGTGACTCCTGCTGACCCCAAATGACCTCAGGTAACCCCCCCGGTGACGACAGGTGACCCCAAATGACCTCAGGTAATTCCCAAAGTGACCCGAGGTGAACCCCGGTGACCCAAAATGACCTCAGGTAACCCCCCCGGTGACCCCAGGTGACCCCAAATCACCTCAGGAAACCCCCCAGGTGACCAAAAAAGGCCCCAAATGACCTCAGGATACCCCCCCGGTGACCCCTGGTGACCCCAAATGACCTCAGGTAACCCCCACGGTGACCACAAAAGGACCCAAATGACCTCAGGTAACCCCCACGGTGACCCCAGGTTTCCCCAAACGACCTCAGGTAACCCCCTTGGTGACCCCAGCTTACCCCAAATGACCTCAGGTAACCCCCCCGGTGACCCCATTCATGACCCCAAATGACCTCAGGTGACCCCCCGGTGACACCAGGTGACCCCAAATGACCTCAGGTAACCCCCCCGGTGACCACAAAAGCACCAAAATGACCTCACGCAACCCCCCAGGTGACCCCAGGTGACAGCCCCGGTGACCCCGAATGACCTCAGGTAACCCCCTTGGTGACCCCAGGTGACCCCAAATGACCTCAGGAAACCCTTCCGGTGATCCCAGGTGACCCCATTGGTGACCCCAAATGACCTCAGGTAACCCCCGGTGACCCGACCTGACCCCCCCGGGTGACCCCAAAAGGCCACAAATAACCTCAGGTACAGCCCCCGGTGACCCCAGGTGACCCCAAATGACTTCAGGTAACCCCCCCGGTGACCACAAAAGGCACCCAATGACCTCAGGTAACCCCCCCGGTGACCTAAGGTAACTCCCCCGGTGACCCTAAATGACCTCAGGGAACCCCCCCGGTGACCTCAGGTGACCCCCCCGGTGACCCCAAATGACCTAAGGTAACCCACCCGGTGACCCCTGGTGACCCCAAATGACCTCAGGTAACCCCCCTGGTGACGCCAGGTGACCCCAAATGACCTCAGGTAATTCCCAAGGTGACCCGAGGTGACCCCCCCGGTGACCCAAAATGACCTCAGGTAACCCCCCCGGTGACCAAAAAAGGCCCCAAATGACCTCAGGATACCCCCCCGGTGACCCCTGGTGACCCCCCAGGTGACCCCAAATGACCTGAGGTGACCCCGTCGGTGACCCCAGGTGACCCCAAATGACCTCAGGTAACCCCCCGGTGACCCCAGGTGACCCCAAATGACCTCAGGTACCCCCGGTGACCCCAGGTGACCCCAAATGACATCAGGAAACCTCCCCGGTGACCACAAAAGGCACACAATGACCTCAGGTAACCCCCCCGGTGACCTCAGGCGACCCCCCGGTGACCCCAGATGACCTCAAATCACCCCCCCGGTGACCCCTGGTGACCCCAAATAACCTCAGGTCATTCCCAAGGTGACCCGAGGTGACCCCTCGGTGACCCAAAATGACCTCAGGTAACCGCCCCGGTGACCCCAGGTGACCCCAAATGACCTCAGGTAACCCTTCCGGTGATCCCAGGTGACCCCATTGTTGACCCCAAATGACCTCAGGTGACCCCTTGGCGACGCCAGGTGACCCCAAATGACGTCAGGTAACCCCCCCGGTGATCCCAGGTGACCCCAAATGACCTCAGGTAACCCTCCTGGTGACCCGAGGTGACCACCCTGGGTGACCCTAAAAGGCACCAAATCACCTCAGGAAACCCCCCAGGTGACCAAAAAAGGCCCCAAATGACCTCAGGTAAAACCCCCGGCGACCCCTGGTGACCCCCCCGGTGACCCCAAATGACCTCAGGTGACACCCTCGGTGACCCCATGTGACTCCAAATGACCTCAGGAAACCCCCCCAGTGACCCGGGGTGACCCCAAATGACCTCAGGTGACCCCCTTGGTGACCCCATGTGACCCCAAATGACCTCAGGAAACCCCCCCGGTGACCCGAGGTGACCCCAAATGACCTCAGGTGACCCCCCCAGTGAACCCTGGTGACCCCAAATGACCTCAGGTGACCCCCCCGGTGAACCCAGGTGACACCAAATGACCTCAGGTACCCCCCCCGGTGATCCCAGGTGACCCCAAATGACCTCAGGTAACCCCCCCGGTGACCCCTGGTGACCCCCCAGGTGACCCCAAATGACCTCAGGTGACCCCGTCGGTGACCCCAGGTGACCCCAAATGACCTCAGGTAACCCCCCGGTGACCCCAGGTGACCCCAAATGACCTCAGGTACCCCCCCCCGGTGACCCCAGGTGACCCCAAATGACATCAGGTAACCCCCCCGGTGACCACAAAAGGCACCCCAAATGACCTCAGGTAACCCCCCCAGTGACTCCTGGTGACCCCAAATGACCTCAGGTAACCCCCGGTGATGACAGGTGACCCCCAATGACCTCAGGTAATTCCCAAGGTGACCCGAGGTGACCCCCCCGGTGACCCAAAATGACCTCAGGTAACCCCCCCGGTGACCACAAAAGGCCCCAAATCACCTCAGGAAACCCCCCAGGTGACCAAAAAAGGCCCCAAATGACCTCAGGTAACCCCCGGTGACCCCTGGTGACCTCCCCGGTGACCACAAATGACCTCAGGTGACCCCCTCGGTGACCCCAGGTGACCCCAAATGACCTCAGGTAACCCCTCCGGTGACCCCAGGTGACCCCAAATGACCTCAGGTACCCCCTCGGTGACCATAGGTGACCCCAAATGACCTCAGGTAACTCCCCGGTGACCAGAAAAGGTACCCAAAGACCTCAGGTAACCCTCCCGGTGACCTCAGGTGAACCCCGGTGACCCCAAATGACCTCAGGTAACCACCCCGGTGACTCCTGGTGACCCCAAATGACCTCAGGTAACCCCTTCGGTGACGCCAGGTGACCACAAATGACATCAGTTAACCCCCTTGGTGACCCCAGGTGACCTCAAATGACCTCAGGTAACTCTTCCGGTAATCCCTGGTGACCCCACTGGTGACCACAAATGACCTCAGCTGACCCCCTCGGATACCCCAGGTGACCCCAAATGACATCAGGTAACCTCCCCGGTGACCAGAAAAGGCACCCAATGACCTCAGGTGACCCCCCCGGTGACTCCTGCTGACCCGAAATGACCTCAGGTAACCCCCCCGGTGACCCCAGGTGACCCCAAATGACCTCAGGTAATTCCCAAGGTGACCCGAGGTGACCCCCCCGGTGACCCAATATGACCTCAGGTAACCCCCCTGGTGACCACAAAAGGCCCCAAATCACCTCAGGAAACCCCCCAGGTGACCAAAAAAGGCTTCAAATGACCTCAGGATACCCCCCCGGTGACCCCTGGTGACCCCCGGTGACCCCAAATGACCTCAGTTGACCCCCTCGGTGACCCCAGGTGACCCCAAATGACCTCAGGTAACCCCCACGGTGACCACAAAAGGACCCAAATGACCTCAGGTAACCCCACCGGTGACCCCAGGTTTCCCCAAACGACCTCAGGTAACCCCCTTGGTGACCCCAGGTTACCCCAAATGACCTCAGGTAACCCCCCCGGTGACCCCATTGATGACCCCAGGTGACCCCAGGTGACCCCAAATGACCTCAGGTAACCCCCCCGGTGACTCCTGGTGACCCCAAATGACCTCAGGTAACCCCCCCGGTGACCCCAGGTGACCCCAAATGACCTCAGGTAATTCCCAAGGTGACCCGAGGTGACCCCCCCGGTGACCCAAAATGACCTCAGGTAACCTTCCCGGTGACCACAAAAGGCCCCAAATCACCTCAGGAAACCCCCAGGTGACCAAAAAGGCCCCAAATGACCTCAGGATACCCCCCCGGTGACCCCTGGTGACCCCCCCGGTGACCCCAAATGACCTCAGGTGACCCCCCCGGTGACCCCAGGTGACCCCAAATGACCTCAGGTAACCCCACGTGACCACAGAGTGACCCAAATGACCTCAGGTAACCCCCCGGTGACCCCAGGTTACCCAAATGACCTCAGGTAACCCCTCGGTGACCCCAGGTGACCCCAAATGACCTCAGGTAACCCCCGGTGACCCCAGGTGACCCCAAATGACCTCAGGTAACCCCCCCGGTGACTCCTGGTGACCCCAAATGACCTCAGGTGACCCCCTCGGTGACCCCAGGTGACCCCAAATGACTTCAGGTAATTCCCATGGTGACCCGAGGTGACCCCCCCGGTGACCCAAAATGACCTCAGGTAACCAACCCGGTGACCTCAAAAGGCCCCAAATCACCTCAGGAAACCCCCCAGGTGACCAAAAAAGGCCCCAAATGACCTCAGGTAACCCCCCCGGTGACCCCTGGTGACCCCCCGGTGACCCCAAATGACCTCATGTGACCCCCTCGGTGACCCCAGGTGACCCCAAATGACCTCAGGTAACCCCCCCGGTGACCCCAGGTGACCCCAAATGACTTCAGGTTGCCTCCCGGTGACCACAAAGGCACCCAATGACCTCAGGTAACCCCCGGTGACCTCAGGCGACCCCGGTGACCCCAGATGACCTCAGATCACCCCCGGTGACCCCTGGTGACCCCAAATGACCTCAGGTAACCCCCATGGTGACGCCAGGTGACCCCAAATGACCTCAGGTAATTCCCAAGGTGACCCGAGGTGACCCCCCCGGTGACCCAAAATGACCTCAGGTAACCCCCCCGGTGACCCCAGGTGACCCCAAATGACCTCAGGTAACCCTTCCGGTGATCCCAGGTGACCCCATTGGTGACCCCAAATGACCTCAGGTGACCCCTCGGCGACGCCAGGTGACCCCAAATGACGTCAGGTAACCCCCGGTGATCCCAGGTGACCCCAAATGACCTCAGGTAACCCCTCCGGTGACCCGAGGTGACCACCCTGGGTGACCCCAAAAGGCACCAAATCACCTCAGGAAACCCACCAGGTGTCCAAAAAAGGCCCCAAATGACCTCAGGTAAAATCCCCGGCGACCCCTGGTGACCCCCTTGATGACCCCAAATGACCTCAGGTGACCCCCTTGGTGACCCCATGTGACCCCAAATGACCTCAGGAAACCCCCGGTGACCCGAGGTGACCTCAAATGACCTCAGGTGACCCCCAGGTGAACCCATGGTGACCCCAAATGACCTCAGGTGACCCCCGGTGATCCCAGGTGACCCCAAATGACCTCAGGTAACCCCCGGTGACCCCTGGTGACCCCAGGTGACCCCAAATGACCTCAGGTGACCCCGTCGGTGACCCCAGGTGACCCCAAATGACCTCAGGTAACCCCCGGTGACCCCAGGTGACCCCAAATGACCTCAGGTACCCCCGGTGACCCCAGGTGACCCCAAATGACATCAGGTAACCCCCGGTGACCACAAAGGCACCCCAAATGACCTCAGGTAACCCCCCAGTGACTCCTGGTGACCCCAAATGACCTCAGGTAACCCCCGGTGATGACAGGTGACCCCAAATGACCTCAGGTAATTCCCAAGGTGACCCGAGGTGACCCCCGGTGACCCAAAATGACCTCAGGTAACCCCCGGTGACCACAAAAGGCCCCAAATCACCTCAGGAAACCCCCCAGGTGACCAAAAAGGCCCCAAATGACCTCAGGTAACCCCCGGTGACCCCTGGTGACCCCCGGTGACCCCAAATGACCTCAGGTGACCCCTCGGTGACCCCAGGTGACCCCAAATGACCTCAGGTAACCCCCCGGTGACCCCAGGTGACCCCAAATGACCTCAGGTAACCCCCGGTGACCACAGGTGACCCAAATGACCTCAGGTAACCCCCGGTGACCCCAGGTGACACCCAATGACCCCAAATGACCTCAGGTAACCCCCTGGTGACCCCAGGTGACCCCAAATGACCTCAGGTAACCTCCGATCCCAGGTGACCCCATGGTGACCCCAAATGACCTCAGGTAACCCCTCGGTGACCCAGGTGACCACCCTGGGTGACCCCAAAGGCTTCAAATCACCTCAGGAAACCCCCAGGTGACCCAAAAGGCCCCAAATGACCTCAGGTAACCCCCTGGTGACCCTGGTGACCCCCGGTGACCCCAAATGACCTCAGGTAACCCCTCGGTGACCCCAGGTGACCCCAAATGACCTCAGGTAACCCTCTCGGTGACCCCAGGTGACCCCAAATGACCTCAGGTAACCCTTATGGTGATCCCAGGTGACCCCATTGGTGACCCCAAATGACCTCAGGTGATCCCCTCGGTGACCCCAGGTGACCCCAAATGACCTCAGGTAACCCCCCGGTGACCCCTAGGTGACCCCAAATGACCTCAGGTAACCCCCCGGTGACCCCAAAGGACCCCAAATGACCTCAGGTACCCCCGGTGACCCCAGGTGACCCCAAATGACTTCAGGTAACCCCCGGTGACCACAAAAGGCACCCAATGACCTCAGGTGACCCCCCCGGTGACCTCAGGCAACCCACCCGGTGACCCCAAATGACCTCAGGTAACCCCCGGTGACTCCTGGTGACCCCAAATGACCTCAGCTAACCCCCCTGGTGACGCCAGGTGACCCTAAATGACCTCAGGTAATTCCCAAGGTGACCCGAGGTTACCCCCTCTCGGTGACCCAAAATGACCTCAGGTAACCCCCCCTTAGACCACAAAAGGCCCCAAATCACCTCAGGAAACCCCCCAGGTGACCAAGAAAGGCCCCAAATGACCTCAGGACACCCCCCCGGTGACCCTTGGTGACCGCCCAGGTGACCCCAAATGACCTCAGGTGACCCCCTCGGTGACCCCAGGTGACCCCAAATGACCTCAGGTAACCCCCGGTGACCCCAGGTGACCCCAAATGACCTCAGGTAACCCCGTGACCTCAGGTGACCCCTAGGTGACCCCAAATGACCTCAGGTAACCCCCGGTGACTCCTGGTGACCCCAAATGACCTCAGGTAACCCCCCGGTGACGCCAGGTGACCCTAAATGACCTCAGGTAACCCCCAAGGTGACCCGAGGTGACCCCTCGGTGACCCCAAATGACCTCAGGTAACGACCCCGGTGACCACAAATGGCCCCAAATGACCTCAGGAAACCCCCAGGTGACCAACAAGGCCCCAAATGACCTCAGATAACACCCCCGGTGACCCCTCGTGACCCCAAATGACTTCAGGTAACCCCCCAGGTGACCCCAGGTGACTCCCCCCGGGGACTACAAATGACCTCAGGTGACCACCTCGGTGACCCCAGGTGACCCAAAATGACCTCAGGTAACCCACTCGGTTACCCAAGGTGATCCAAAAAGACCTCAGGTAACCCCCCCGGTGACGCCAGGTTACCCCAAATGACCTCAGGTGACCCCCTTGGAAACCCCACGTGTCCCCAAATGACCTGATGTAACCCCCCCGGTGACCCGAGGTGACCCCTCTGGGTGACCCCAAAAGGCCACAAATAACCTCAGGTACCCCCGGTGACCCCAGGTGATCCCAAATGACTTCAGGTAACCCCGGTGACCACAAAAGGCACCCAATGACCTCAGGTAACCCCCGGTGACCCTGGTGACCCCCCCGGTGACCCCAAATGACCTCAGGTGACCCCCTCGGTGACCCCAGGTGATCCCAAATGACTTCAGGTAACCCCTCGGTGACCACGAAAGGACCCAAATGACCTCAGGTAACCCCCCCGGTGACCCCCTCGGTGACCCCGAATGACCTCAGGTAACCCCCCCGGTGACCCCAGGAGACCCAAAATGACCTCAGGTAACCCTTCCGGTGATCCCAGGTGACCCCATTGGTGACCCCAAATGACCTTAGGTGACCCCCCTTGGTGACCACAGGTGACCCCAAATTACCTCAGGTAACCCCCCCGGTGACCGCAAAAGGCCCCAAATCACCTCAGGAAACCCCCTAGGTGACCAAAAAGGGCCCCAAATGACCTCAGGTAACCCCCCCGGTGACCCCTGGTGACCCCAAATGACCTCAGGTAACCCCCGGTGACCACAAAAGGACCCAAATGACCTCAGGTAACCCCCGGTGACCCCAGGTGTACCCCAAATGATTTCAGGTAACCCCCAGGTGACCTCCCCCGGTGACCCCAGATGACGTCAGGTAACCCTTCCGGTGATCCCAGTTGACCCCTTTGGTGACACCAAATGACCTCAGGTGACCCCCTCGGTGACCCCAGGTGACCCCAAATGACCTCAGGTAACCCCCCCGGTGACCACAAAAGGCCCCAAATGACCTCAGGTAACCCCCGGTGACCCCAGGTGACCCCCCGGTGACCCCAAGTCAACTATGGTAACCCCCCCGGTGACGCCAGGTGACCCCAAATGACCACAGGTAACCCACCGGTGACCACAAAAGACGCCAAATCACCTCAGAAAACCCCAAAGGTGATCAAAAAAGGCCCCAAATGACCTCAGGATACCCCCCAGGTGACTCCAGGTGACCCCCCCGGGGACCCAAAATGACCACAGGTAACCCCCTCGGTGACCGCAAAAGGCCAAAAATCACCTCAGGAAACCCCCAAGGTAACCAAAAAAGGCCCAAAATGACCTCAGGTAACCCCCCCGGTGACCCCTGGTGACCCCCCCGGTGATCCCAAATGACCTCAGGTGACCCCCTCGGGGACCCCAGGTGACCACAAATGACCTCAGGTAACCCGTTCCGGTGACCCCTGGTGACCCCCCCGGTGACCCCAAATAACCTCAGGTGACCCCCTCGGTGACCCCAGGTGACCCCAAATGACCTCATGTTACCCCCCCGTGACCCCAGGTGTGCCCACATGACCTCAGGTACCCCCCCTCGTGACCCCAGGTGACCCCAAATGACCTCAGGTAACCCCCCCGGTGACCACAAAAGGCACCCAATGACCTCAGGTAACCCCCGGTGACCTCAGGCGACCCCACCGGTGACCCAAATGACCTCAGGTCACCCACCCGGTAACTCCTGGTGACCCCAAATGACCTGAGGTAACCCCCCTGGTGACGCCACGTGACCCCAAATGACCTCAGGTAATTCCCAAGTTGTCTTGAGGTGACCCCCCCCGGTGACCCCAAATGACCTCAGGTAACCCCTAAGGTGACCCCAGGTGACCCCGGGGACCCCAAATGACCTCAGGTAACCCCCCCGGTGACCCCAGATGACCCAAAGGACTTCAGGGAACAGCCACGGTAACCCCCGTTGACCCCAAATGACCTCAGTTAACTCCCCATGGTGAACTCAGGTGACCCCCTCGCTGAACCCAAATGACCTCACGTAACCCCCTCAGTGACCCCAAATGACCTCAGGTTACACCCTCGGTGACCCGAGGTGACCCCACCTGTGACCCCAAATGACCTCAGGTAACTCCTCCGGTGGCTCCAGGTGACCCCAAATGACCTCAGGTAACCCCCCCGGTGACCACAAAAGGTTCCAAATGACCTCAGGTAACTCCCCTGGTGACCCCTGGTGGCCCACAATGACTTCAGGTAACCCCCCCGGTGACTCCAATTGACCCCAAATGACCTCAGGTAACCCCCCCGGTGACGCCAGATGACCCTCCTGGTGACCCCAAAGGTCCTGAGGTAACCCCCCCGGTCACCCAAGGTGACCCCAAATGACCTCAGGTAACCTCCCCGGTGACGCCAGGCGACCCCCCCGGTGACCCGAAATGGACTTAGGTAACTCCCCTGGTGACGCCAGGTGACCGCAAATGACCTCAGGCAACCCCCCCGGTGACCCCAGTTACCCCCCCGGTGACCCCAAATGACACCAAAAGAAGGACGTTCCAGGCTGGAAAAAAGCCCTTAACCTCCAATTCTCGTATTGAATTGGTGAGTCATCCTTGTCACTCCATGTGCGCACGGAACTCCCTGTCCTGGCTCCTTCTGTCTTTGAGGAATCCTCGTTCTTAGTCGATGTAGGGACCAAGACGGTTCATTTCAGCGAGTGGCTTCAAACACGGAATCAATCATTTTCCGGGCAGGAAAAAGACTCCTTACCCTCCAAATCTGCTGTGCAATCGGGAAGTCACCCTTGGTACTCCATGCACACATAGACCTTCATGCCTTGGAACTTTTTGTTTCACAGGAATCTTCATGGGTATTTCATCTGGTGACCAGACGTGCCATTTCAGCAGGAGCTTTCAGAGCCCAAAAAACTGAATTTCCAGGCAGGAAAAAGAGCCCTTTACCTCCAACTCTCCTGTGCAGTTGGCGAATTACCCTTGGCACTCCGTGCACACATAAAGTTTCCTGCCCTGACGCCTTTTGTTTTGGAAGAATTTCATCCTAGTTCCTTCTGGGTACCCAGACGGGTCATTTAAGCGTTGGACATCGCACACCAAACCAATGAATTTCCAGAGAGGAAAAAGACGCTTTCACCTAAAATCATGTTTGCAGTTTGAGAACCACCATTGGCGCTCCGTGCACACATGGAGATTCCTGCGCTGGCACCTTTTGTTATGGAAGAATTTGGTTCTTGGCCATTCTGGGGACGCATATGGCTGATTTCAGCGAAGGGCTTGAAACACCAAACCAATGAAGTTTTAGGCAGGAAAAAGAGGTCTTACCCAGAGCACTGCAGTGGAGAGGTTGAACTACATTTGGTACTCCATGCACACGTTGAGCTTCCTGCCCTGACGCCCTTTGTCTGGGAAGAACTTCATCCTTTGTCCACCCGGGGACCCAGAAGGGCTAATTCAGCGTTGGACATCGCACACCAAAACACTGAAGTTCCAGGCAGGAAAAATACCTTAACCTCCAGCTCTCCTATTGAATAGGTGAGTCATCCTTGGCACTCCATGTACACAGGGAAATCCCTGTCCTGGCTCCTTTTGTCTTTGAGGAATCCTCGTTCTTAATCCATCTAGGGACCAAGACCGTTCACTTCAGCGAGTGGCTTCAAACACGGAATCAATCAAGTTCCGGGCAGGAAAAAGACTCCTTACTCTCCAAATCTGCTGTGCAATCGAGAAGTCACCCTTGGTACTCCCTGCACACATAGAACTTCATGTCCTGGAACATTTGTTTCACAGGAATCTTCATTCGTATTTCATGTGGTGACCAGACGTGCCATTTCAGCACGGGGTTCCGATGACCAAAAAATGAATTTTCAGGCAAGAGAAAGAACCTTTAACCTAAAACTCACCTCTGCAGTTGGAGAACCACCCTTGGTACTTCATGCACACATGGAGATTCCTGCGCTGGCACCTTTTGTTTTGGAGGAATTTGGTTCTTTTCCCATCTGGGGACGCAGACGGCTGATTTCAGCCAAGGGTTTGAAACACCAAACCAATGAAGTTCCAGGCAGGAAAACGAGGTCTTAGCTTCGAACTCTGCAGTAGAAAGGCTGTGCCACACTTTGTACTCTCTTTACACGTGGAGCTTCCTGCCCTGACGCCTTTTGTGTGTGAGGAATTTCATCCTTTGTCAATCTGGGGACCCAGACGGGTTATTTCAGCGTTGGACATCGGACACCAAAAACATGAAGTTCGAGGCTCGAAAAAAACCCGTTAGCATCTTTTTCTTCCATGCAATTGGTGAACCGCCCGTGACACTCCATGCACACACAGAGATTCCTGCGCTGGCACCTTTTTTCGGGGGGAAATTTGGTTCTTTGCACATCTGGAGACGCAGATGGATGATTTCAGCGAAGGGCTTGAAAAAAAAACCAATGACGTTCCAGGCAGGAAAAAAGCCCTTAACCTCCAACTCTCCTATTGAATTGGTGAGTCATCCTTGGCACTCCATGTGCGCACGGAACTCCCTGTCCTGGCTCCTTCTGTCTTTGAGGAATCCTCGTTCTTAATCCATCTAGGGACCAAGATCGTTCATTTCAGCCAGTGACTTCAAACACGGAATCATTCAAGTTCCGGGCAGGAAAAAGACTCCTTACCCTCCAAATCTGCTGTGCAATCGGGAAGTCACCCTTGGTACTCCATGCACACATAGACCTTCATGCCTTGGAACTTTTTGTTTCACAGGAATCTTCATGGGTATTTCATCTGGTGACCAGACGTGCCATTTCAGCAGGAGCTTTCAGAGCCCAAAAAACTGAATTTCCAGGCAGGAAAAAGAGCCCTTTACCTCCAACTCTCCTGTGCAGTTGGCGAATTACCCTTGGCACTCCGTGCACACATAAAGTTTCCTGCCCTGACGCCTTTTGTTTTGGAAGAATTTCATCCTAGTTCCTTCTGGGTACCCAGACGGGTCATTTAAGCGTTGGACATCGCACACCAAACCAATGAATTTCCAGAGAGGAAAAAGACGCTTTCACCTAAAATCATGTTTGCAGTTTGAGAACCACCATTGGCGCTCCGTGCACACATGGAGATTCCTGCGCTGGCACCTTTTGTTATGGAAGAATTTGGTTCTTGGCCATTCTGGGGACGCATATGGCTGATTTCAGCGAAGAGCTTGAAACACCAAACCAATGAAGTTTTAGGCGGGAAAAAGAGGTCTTACCCAGAGCACTGCAGTGGAGAGGTTGAACTACATTTGGTACTCCATGCACACGTTGAGCTTCCTGCCCTGACGCCCTTTGTCTGGGAAGAACTTCATCCTTTGTCCACCCGGGGACCCAGAAGGGCTAATTCAGCGTTGGACATCGCACACCAAAACACTGAAGTTCCAGGCAGGAAAAATACCTTAACCTCCAGCTCTCCTATTGAATAGGTGAGTCATCCTTGGCACTCCATGTACACATGGAAATCCCTGTCCTGGCTCCTTTTGTCTTAGAGGAATCCTCGTTCTTAATCCATCTAGGGACCAAGACCGTTCACTTCAGCGAGTGGCTTCAAACACGGAATCAATCAAGTTCTGGGCAGGAAAAAGACTCCTTACTCTCCAAATCTGCTGTGCAATCGAGAAGTCACCCTTGGTACTCCCTGCACACATAGAACTTCATGTCCTGGAACATTTGTTTCACAGGAATCTTCATTCGTATTTCATGTGGTGACCAGACGTGCCATTTCAGCACGGGGTTCCGATGACCAAAAAATGAATTTTCAGGCAAGAGAAAGAACCTTTAACCTAAAACTCACCTCTGCAGTTGGAGAACCACCCTTGGTACTTCATGCACACATGGAGATTCCTGCGCTGGCACCTTTTGTTTTGGAGGAATTTGGTTCTTTTCCCATCTGGGGACGCAGACGGCTGATTTCAGCCAAGGGTTTGAAACACCAAACCAATGAAGTTCCAAGCAGGAAAACGAGGTCTTAGCCTCGAACTCTGCAGTAGAAAGGCTGTGCCACACTTTGTACTCTCTTTACACGTGGAGCTTCCTGCCCTGACGCCTTTTGTGTGTGAGGAATTTCATCCTTTGTCAATCTGGGGACCCAGACGGGTCATTTCAGCGTTGGACATGGGACACCAAAAACATGAAGTTCGAGGCTCGAAAAAAACCCGTTAGCATCTTTTTCTTCCACGCAATTGGTGAACCGCCCCTGACACTCCATACACACACAGAGATTCCTGCGCTGGCACGTTTTTTCGGGGGGAAATTTGGTTCTTTGCACATCTGGAGACGCAGATGGATGATTTCAGCGAAGGGCTTGAAACAAAAAAGTAACGACGTTCCAGGCAGGAAAAAAGCCCTTAACCTCCAACTCTCCTATTGAATTGGTGAGTCATCCTTGGCACTCCATGTGCGCACGGAACTCCCTTTCCTGCCTCCTTCTGTCTTTGAGGAATCCTCGTTCTTAATCCATCTAGGGACCAACACGGTTCATTTCAGCTAGTGGCTTCAAACACGGAATCATTCAAGTTCCCTGCAGGAAAAAGACTCCTTACCCTCCAAATCTGCTGTGCAATCGGGAAGTCACCCTTGGTCCTCCATGCACACATAGACCTTCATGCCTTGGAACCTTTTGTTTCACAGGAATCTTCATGGGTATTTCATCTGGTGACCAGACGTGCCATTTCAGCACGGGGTTCCGATGACCAAAAAATGAATTTTCAGGCAAGAGAAAGAACCTTTAACCTAAAACTCACCTCTGCAGTTGGAGAACCACCCTTGGCACTCCATGCCCACATGGAGATTTCTGCGCTGGCGACTTTTGTTTTGGAGGAATTTGGTTCTTTGCCCATCTGGGGACGCAGACGGCTGATTTCAGCCAAGGGTTTGAAACACCAAACCAATGAAGTTCCAGGCAGGAAAACGAGGTCTTAGCCTCGAACTCTGCAGTAGAAAGGATATGCCACACTTGGTACTCTATTCACACATAGAGCTTCCTGCCCTGAATCCTTTTTTCTGGAAAGAATTTCATCCTTTGTCGATCTAGGAACCCAGACGGGCCATTTCAGCGTTGGACATCGCATATCAACCCAATGAATTTCTAGGCCGAAAAAGGAAACTTTAGCCTCTTATTCTTCCATAAAATAGGTGAACCGCCCTTGACACTCCATGAGCACACGGAAGTTCCTGCGCTGGCACCTTTTTTTTTGGAGGAATTTGGTTCTTTTCCGTTCTGGGGATGCAGACGGTTGACCAGCGAAAGTCTTGAAATATCAAACCAGTGAAGTTCCAGGCAGGAAAAAGAGGTCTTATCCTGAACTCTGCAGTGGAAAGGCTAAACTACATTTGATACTCCATGCACACGTGGAGCTTCCTGCCCTGACTCCTTTTTACTGGGAAGAATTTCATCCTTTGTCCATCTGGGGACCCAAACGAGTCATTTCAGTGTTGGACATCGGACACCAACCCAATGAATTTTTTAGGGCGAAAAAGGAACCCCTAGCATCTTCCATAAAATCGGTGAACAACCCTTGACACCCTATGAAGACATGAAGATTTCTGCGCTGGCGCCTTGTGTCGCGGAGGAATTTCATACTTTGTGTATCTGGTTACCCAGGCGGGCCATTTCAGTGTTGGACATCGGACACCAAAAACATGAAGTTCGACGCTGGAAAAAAACCCGTTAGACTCTTACCTTCAATGCAATAGAAGAACTACCCTTGACACTTCATGCACATATTGAGATTCTAGAGCTGGCGCCTTTCCTCCGTGAGGAATTTCATCGTTTGTCCGCTGTTTACCCAGGCAGGTAATTTCAGCGTTGGACATCGGACAACAAACCAATGAACTTCCAGGCAGGAAAAAAGCCATTAACCTCTAACTCTCCTATTGAATTGGTGAGTCATCCTTGGCACTCCATGCACATACGGAACTCCCTGTCCTGGCTCCTTCTGTCTTTGAGGAATCCTCGTTCTTAATCCATCTAGGGACCAACACGGTTCATTTCAGCTAGTGGCTTCAAACACGGAATCAATCAAGTTCCGGGCAGGAAAAAGACTCCTTACCCTCCAAATCTGCTGTGCAATCGGAAGTCACCCTTGGTACTCCATGCACACATAGAGTATTTTGCAGTGGTTCTTTTTACACGGAGGAATCTTCATTCTTTGTCCACTTGGGGACCCAGACCGGCCATTTCAGCGTTGGACATCGGACACAAAAAAATGAAGTTCCAGGCGGGAAAAAACCCCTTAGCCTCTTATTCTTCCATGCAATAGGTGAACAACCCTTGACACCCTATGAAGACATGAAGATTCCTGCGCTGGCGACTTTTGTCGGGGACGAATTTCATCCTTTGTCTATCCGGGGAGCCAGACGGGCCATTTCAGCGTTGGACATCGGACACAAAAACAATGAAGTTCCAGGCAGGAAAAATCCCTTAACCTCCAAATCTCGTATTGAATTGGTGAGTCATCCTTGGCACTCCATGTACATACGGAACTCCCTGTCCTGGCTCCTTCTGTCTTTGAGGAATCCTCGTACTTAATCCATCTAGGGACCAAGACCGTTCATTTCAGCCAGTGACTTCAAACACGGAATCATTCAAGTTCCGGGCAGGAAAAAGACTCCTTACCCTCCAAATCTGCTGTGCAATCGGGAAGTCACCCTTGGTACTCCATGCTCACATAGAGGTTCATACCCTGGAACTTTTTGTTTCACAGGAATCTTCATGGGTATTTCATCTGGTGACCAGACGTGCCATTTCAACATGAAGTTTCAGAAACCAAAAACATGAATTTCCAGGCAGGAAAAAGAACCCTTTATCTCCAACTCTCCTGTGCAGTTGGCAAACCATCCTTGGCACTCCGTGCACACATAAAGTTTCCTGCCCTGAAGCCTTTTGTCTGGGGAAAATTTCGTCCTTTTTCCATCTTGGGACCTAGACGGGCAATTTCAGGGTTGGACATCGCACACGAAACGAATGAATTTCCAGGCCGGAAAAGGAAAGTTTAGCCTCTTATTCTTCCATGCAATAGGTGAAGCAGCCTTGACACGCCATGTCCACATGAAGATTGCTGCGCTGGCGCCTTTTGTCGAGGAGGAATTGGGTTTTTTGCATATATGGAGAGGTAGATGGCTTATTTCACCGAAGGGCTTGAAACCCAAAGCAATGAATTTCCATGTAGGAAAAAAGCCCGTAATCTCCAACTCTCCTATTAAATTGGTGAGTCATCCTTGGCACTCCATGTACATACGGAACTCCCTGTCCTGGCTCCTTCTGTCTTTGAGGAATCCTCGTTCTTAATCCATCTAGGGACCAAGACGGTTCATTTCAGCCAGTGACTTCAAACACGGAATCAATCAAGTTCCGGGTAGGAAAAAGACTCCTTACCCTCTAAATCTGCTGTGCAATCGGGAAGTCACCCTTGGTACTCCATGCACACATAGAGCTTCATGTCTTGGAACCCTTTGTTTCACAGGAATCTTCATGGGTATTTCATCTGGTGACCAGAAGTACCATTTCAGCACGGGGCTTCGGAGACAAAAGAAAAGAATTTCCAGGCAGGAAAAAAAAGCTTACAACTAAAAATCACGTTTGCAGTTTGAGAACCACCCTTGGCACTCCGTGCACACATGGAGATTTCTGCGCTGGCACCTTTTGATTTGCAGGAATTTGGTTCTTTGCCCATCTGGGGACGCAGACGGCTGATTGCAATCAAGGGTTTGAAACACCAAACCAATGAAGTTCCAGGCAGGAAAACAAGGTCTTAGCCTCGAACTCTGCAGTGGAAAGGCTGTGTCACCCTTAGTACTCTCTTCACACGTAGAGCTTCCTGCGTTGACACATTTTTCTGGGAGGAATTTCATCCTTTGTCTATCTGGGGACCCAGACGTGCCATTTCAGCGTTGGACATCCCACACCAAAACAATGAATTTCCAGGTTTGAAAAGGAAACTTTAGTCTCTTCTTCTTCCATGCAATAGGTGAACCAACCTTGACACTCCATGCACACATGGAGATTCCGGCGCTGGCGCTTTTTGTATTGGAGGTATTTGGTTCTTTGCTCATCTGGAGACGCAAAAGATTGATTTCAGCGAAGGACTTGAAACACCAAACCAATGAAATTCCAGGTAGAAAAAACAGGTCTTATCCTGGAAACTCTGCGAGGAAAAGCTGAGTCAGTCTTGGTTCTCCACACTCACATAGAGTTTTTTGCAGTGGTACTTTTAACGGGGAAGAATCTTCATTCTTAGTCCACCTGGGGACCCAGATGTGCCATTTCAGCGTTGGTCATCGGACACCAAACCAATAAACTTCCAGGCAGGAAAAAAAGCCCTTAGCCTCTAACTCTCCTGTGCAGTTGGTTAGCTTCCCTTGGCACTCCATGCACGCAAGGAGCTTCCTGCGCTGGTACCTTTTGTCTGCCATGAATCTTCTTTCTTAGTCCATCTGCGGAACCAGACTACCATTTCAGCGCGGCGCTACAAACACCAAGTCAGAGAAGTTCCAGCCATGAAAAAACCAACCTCCAAGTCTCCTCTGCAATGAGTGAGTAACACTTGACACTCCATGCACACATGGAGCTTCCTGCGCTGGCCCCTTTTGTCTGGGAGGAATCTTCATTCTCCACCCATGTGGGGCCCATACGGGCCATTTCAGCGCGTGGCCTAGGACATCAAACGAATTAATTTCCATCCAGGAAAAAAAGGCCTTAGCCTCCACCTCTCTTGTGCATTTGGTGAGGCACCCTTGTAACTCCATGCACACATGGAGGTTCCTGCGCTGGCACCTTTTGTCTGGGTGGAATCTTCGTTCTTAGTCATACTGGTGACAAAGAAAGGCCATTTCAGCGTGGGGCTTGGGACTACAAACCAATGAAGATCCAACCAGGAAAAAAAGGCCTTAGCCTCCAACTCTCCTATTGAATTGGTGAGACATCCTTGGCACTCCATGTAGATACGGAACTCCCTGTCCTGGCTCATTCTGTCTTTGAGTAATTTTCGTTCTTAGTCCATCTAGGGACCAAGACAGTCCATTTCAGCGAGTGACTTCAAACACGGAATCAATCAAGTTCCGGGCAGGAAAAAGACTCCTTACCCTCCAAATCTGCTGTGCAATCGGGAAGTGAACCTTGGTAATCCATGCACACATAGAGCTTCATACCCTGGAACTTTTTGTTTCACAGGTATCTTCATTCGTATTTCAACTGGTGACCAGAAGTGCCATTTCAACACGTGGTTCCGAAGACCAAAAAATGAATTTTCAGGCAGGAAAAAGAACCTTTAACCTAAAAATCACCTGCGCAGTTGGAGAACCACCCTTGGCACTCCGTGCGCACAGAGAGATTTCTGCGCTGGCACCTTTTGTTTTGGAGGAATTTGGTTCTCTGACCATCTGGGGACGCAGACGGCTGATTGTAATCAAGGGCTTGAAACACGAAACCAATGACTTTCCAGGCAGGAAAAAGAGGTCTTATCCTGAACTCTGCAGTGGAAAGGCTGAACTGCATTTGATACTTCATGCACACGTGGAGCTTCCTGCCCTGAATCCTTTTCTCTGGGAAGAATTTCATCCTTTGTCCATCTGGGGACCAAAACGGGTCATTTCAGTGTTGGACATCGGACACCAACCCAATGAATTTTTAGGCTGATAAAGGAACCCCTAGCATCTTCCATAAAATCAGTTAACAACCCTTGACACTCTATGAAGACATGAAGATTCCTGGACTGGTGCCTTGTGTCGGTGAGGAATTTCATATTTTGTGTATCTGGTTACCCAGGCGGGCCATTTCAGTGTTGGACATCGGACACCAAAAACATGAAGTTCGACGCTAGAAAAAAACCGTTAGCCTCTTACCTTCAATGCAATAGGAGAACTACCGTTGACACTCCATGCACATATCGAGATTCTAGAGCTGGAGCCTTTCGTCCGTGAGGAATTTCATCCTTAGTCTGCTGTTTACCCAGGCGGGTAATTTCAGCGTTGGACATCGGACAACAAACAATGAACTTCCAGGCAGGAGAAAAACCCTTAACCTCTAACTCTCCTATTGAATTGGTGAGTCATCCTTTGCACTCCATGTACATAAGGAACTCCCTATCCTGGATTCTTCTGTCTTTGAGGAATCCTCGTTCTTAGTCCATCTAGGGACCAAGACGGTTCATTTCAGCGAGTGACTTCAAACACAGAATCATTAAAGTTCCTGGTAGGAAAAAGACTCCTTGCCCTCCACATCTGCTGTGCAATCGAGAAGTGAACCTTGGTACTCCATGCACACATAGAACTTCATGTCCTGGAACCTTTTGTTTCACAGGAATCTTCATGGGTATTTCATCTGGTGACCAGACGTGCCATTTCAGCACGGGGTTCCGAAGACCAAAAAATGAATTTTCAGGCAAGAAAAAGAACCTTTAACCTAAAAATCACCTGCGCAGTTGGAGAACCACCCTTGGCACTCCGTGCACACATGGAGATTTCTGCGCTGGCACCTTTTGATTTGCAGGAATTTGGTTCTTTGCCCATCTGGGGACGCAGAGGGCTGATTTCAGCCAAGGGTTTGAAACACCAAACCAATGAAGTTCCAGGCAGGAAAACGAGGTCTTAGCCTCGAACTCTGCAGTAGAAAGGCTGTACCACACTTGATACTCTATTCACACGTGGAGCTTCCTGCCCTGAATCCTTTTCTCTGGAAAGAATTTCATCCTTTGTCCATCTGGGGACCCAGACGGGTCATTTCAGCGTTGGACATCGCATATCAACCCAATGAATTTCTAGGCCGAAAAACGAATTCGTAGCATCTTCCATAAAATCGGTGAACAACCCTTGAGTCCCTATGAAGACATGAAGATTTCTGCGCTGGAGCCCTGTGTCGGGGAGGAATTTCATCCTTTGTCTATCTGGTTACCCAGGCGGGTCATTTCAGTGTTGACATCGGACACCAAACTAATGAATTTCCAGGCAGGAAAAAAAACCCTTAGCCTCTTATTCTTCCATGCAATAGGTGAACATCCCTTGACACTCCATGCACACATAGAGATTCTAGCGTTGACGCCTTTTGTCGGGGAGCAATGTCATCCTTTTTCCATCTGGGGACCCAGGCGGGCCATTTCTGCGTTGGACATGGTACAACAAACCAATAAATTTCCAGGCCGGAAAAGGAAAATTTAGCCTCTTATTCTTCCATGCAATAGGTGAACCGCCCTTGACACTCCATGCACACACGGAAATTCCTGCCCTGGCACCTTTTTTTTTTTTGGAGGAATATGGTTCTTTGCCGTTCTGGGGATGCAGACGGTTGATTTCAACGAAAGTCTTGAAACATCAAACAAATGATGTTTGATGCAGGAAAAAGAGGACTTAGTACCGAACACTGCAGTGGAAAGGCTGAACTACATTTGATACTCCATGCACACGTAGAGCTTCCTGCCCTGACGCCTTTTGTCTGGGAAGAATTTCATCCTTTGTCCATCTGGTTACCCAGGGGTGGCATCTCAGTGTTGGATATCGGACACCAAAAAAATGAAGTTCGACGCTGGAAAAAAACCCGTTAGCCTGTTATCTTCAATGCAATAGGAGAAATACCCTTGACACTCCATGCACATTTTGAGATTCTAGAGCTGGCTCCTTTCGTCATTGAGGAATTTCATCCTTTGTCCGTCTGGTTACACAGGCGGGCCATTTCAGCGTTGGACATCGGACAAAAAACAATGAACTTCCAGGCAGGAGAAAAGCCCTTAACCTCTAACTCTCCTATTGAATTGGTGAGTCATGCTTGGCACTCCATGTACATATGGAACTGACTGTCCTGGCTCCTTCTGTCTTTGCGGAATTTTCGTTCTTAGTCCATCTAGGGACCAAGACGGTTCATTTCAGCGATTGACTTCAAACACGGAATCAATCAAGTTCCGGGTAGGAAAAAGACTCCTTACCCTTCAAATCTGCTGTGCAATCGGGTAGTGAACCTTGGTACTCCATGCACACATAGAGCTTCATGTCCTGGAACTTTTTGTTTCACAGGAATCTTCATGGGTATTTCATCTGGTGACCAGACGTGCCATTTCAACATGAGGTTTCAGAGACCAAAAAAATCAATTTCCAGAGAGGAAAAAGAAACCCTTACCTCCAACTCTCCTGTGCAGTTGGCAAACCACCTTTGGCACTCCGTGCACACATAAAGTTTCCTGCCCTGACGCCTTTTGTCTGGGAAGAATTTCATCCTTTTTCCATCTTGAGACCCAGACGGGCAATTTCAGGGTTGGACATCGCACACCAAACGAATGAATCTCGAGGCCGGAAAAGGAAAGTTTAGCCTCTTATTCTTCCATGCAATAGGTGAAGCAGCCTTGACACTCCATGCCCACATGGAGATTCCTGCGCTGGCCACTTTTGTCGAGGAGGAATTCGGTTTTTTGGGCATCTGGAGACGCAGATGGCTGATTTCAGCGAAGGGCTTGAAACACCAAACCAATGAACTTCCATGCAGGAAAAAAGCCCTTAATCTCCAACTCTCAGATTGAATTGGTGAGTCATCCTTGGCACTCCATGTACATACGGAACTCCCTGTCCTGGCTCCTTCTGTCTTTGAGGAATCCTCGTTCTTAGTCCATCTAGGGACCAAGACGGTTCATTTAAACGAGTGACTTCAAACACGGAATCAATCAAGTTCCGGGTAGGAAAAAGACTCCTTACCCTCTAAATCTGCTGTGCAATCGGGAAGTCACCCTTGGTACTCCATGCACACATAGAACTTCGTGCCCTGGAACCCTTTGTTTCACAGGAAGCTTCATTCGTATTTCATCTGGTGACCAGAAGTACCATTTCAGCACGGGGCTTCGCAGACCAAAAAATGAATTTCCAGGCAGGAAAAAAAAGCTTTCACCTAAAAATCACGTTTGCAGTTTGAGAACCACCCTTGGCACTCCGTGTACACATGGAGATTTCTGCGCTGGCACCTTTTGTTTTGGAGGAATTTGGTTCTTTGCCCATCTGGGGACGCAGAGGGCTGATTTCAGCCAAGGGTTTGAAACACCAAACCAATGAAGTTCCAGGCAGGAAAACAAGGTCTTAGGCTCGAACTCTGCAGTGGAAAGGCTGTGCCACACTTTGTACTCTCTTCACACGTAGAACTTCCTGTTTTTACAACTTTTTCCTGGAGGAATTTCATCCTTTTTCCCTCTGGGGACCCAGACGGGCCATTTCAGCGTTGGACATCCCACACCAAACCAATGAATTTCCAGGTTTGAAAAGGAAACTTTAACCTCTTCTTCTTCCATGCAATAGGTAAACCAACCTTGACGCTCTATGCACACATGAAGATTCTGTCGCTGGCGCCTTTTGTATTGGAGGTATTTGGTTCTTTGCACATCTAGAGACGCAGAAGGCTGATATCAGCGAAGGTCTTGAAACACCAAACCAATAAAGTTCCACGTAGGAAAAAGAGGTCTTATCCTGAAAACTCTGCGAGGAAAAGCTGAGTCAGTCTTGGTACCCCATGCACATATAGAGTCTTTGCAGTGGTACTTTTTACGAGGAAGAATCTTCATTCTTAGTCCACCTGGGGACCCAGAAGCGCCATTTCTGCGCTGGACATCGCCCACCAAACCAATAAACTTCCAGGCAGGAAAAAAAACTTAGCCCCTTATTCTTCCATGCAATCGGAGAATGACCTTTTACACTCCATGCACACATGCAGATTCCGGCGCTTGCGCCTTTTGTCTGTGAGGTATTTCATCCTTTGTCTATCTGGGGACCAATACGGGCCATTTCAGCGTTGGACATCGGACAACAGAACCATGAAGTTCCAGGCAGGAAAAAAAGCCCTTAGCCTCTAACTCTCCTGTGCAGTTGGTTAGCCACCCTTGGCACTCCATGCACGCAAGCAGCTTCCTGCGCTGGTACCTTTTGTCTGCCATGAATCTTCTTTCTTAATCCATCTGCGGAATCAGACTACCATTTCAGCGCGGCGCTACAAACACCAAGTCAGAGAAGTTCCAGCCATGAAAAAAACCCCTAAACCTCCAAGTCTCCTCTGCAATGGGTGAGTAACACTTGACACTCCATGCACACATGGAGCTTCCTGTGCTGGCCCCTTTTGTCTGGAAGGAATCTTCCTTCTCAACCCATGTAGGACCCAGACGGGCCATTTCAGCGCGGGGCCTTGGACACCAAACGAATTAAGTTCCATCCAGGAAAAAAAGGCCTTAGCCTCCACCTCTCTTGTGCATTTGGTGAGGCACCCTTGTAACTCCATGCACACATGGAGCTTCCTGCGCTGGCACATTTTGTGAGGGAGAAATCTTCCTTCTTAATCCTACTGGTGACAAAGAACGGCCATTTCAGCGGGGGCTTGGGACAACAAACCAATGAAGTTCCATCCAGGAAAAAAAGGCCTTAGCCTCCAACTCTCCTATTGAATGGGTGAGACATCCTTGCCACTCCATGTACATACGGAACTCCCTGTCCTGGCTCCTTCTGTCTTTGAGGAATCCTCGTTCTTAGTCCATCTAGGGACCAAGACAGTCCATTTCAGCGAGTGACTTTAAACACGGAATCAATCAAGTTCCGGGCAGGAAAAAGACTCCTTACCCTCTAAATCTGCTGTGCAATCGGGAAGTCACCCTTGGTACTCCATGCACATATATAGCGTCATGCCCTGGAACCTTTGTTTCACAGGAATCTTTATGGGTATTTCATCTGGTGACCAGAAGTACCATTTCAGCACGGGGCTTCGCAGACCAAAAAAATGAATTTCCAGGCAGGAAAAAGAGGCTTTCACCTAAAAATCACGTTTGAAGTTTGAGAACCACCCTTGGCACTCCGTGTGACACATGGAGATTTCTGCGCTGGCACCTTTTGTTTTGCAGGAATTTGGTTCTTTGCTCATCTGGGGAAGCAGACGGCTGACTGCAATCAAGGGTTTGAAACACCAAACCACTGAAGTTCCAGGCAGGAAAACGAGGTCTCAACCTCGAACTCTGCAGTGGAAATGCTGTGCCACACTTGGTACTCTCTGCACAAGTGGAGCTTTCTTGCGTTTGTACCTTTTTCTGGGAGGAATTTCATCCTTTGTCCCTCTGGGGACCCAGACGGGCCATTTCAGAGTTGGACATCCCACACCAAACCAATGAATTTCCAGGTTTGAAAAGGAAACTTTAACCTCTTCTTCTTCAATGCAGTAGGTAAACCAACCTTGACGCTCTATGCACACATGAAGATTCTGGCGCTGGCGCCTTTTGTATTGGAGGTATTTGGTTCTTTGCACATCTAGAGACGCCGAAGGCTGATATCAGCGAAGGTCTTGAAACACCAAACCAATAAATTTCCAGGTAGGAAGAAGAGGTCTTATCCTGAAAACTCTGCAGAGGAAAGGCTGAGCCAGTCTTGGTACCCCATGCACATATAGAGTCTTTGCAGTGGTACTTTTTACGAGGAAGAATCTTCATTCTTAGTCCACCTGGGGACCCAGAAGCGCCATTTCAGCGTTGGACATAGGACACCAAACCAATAAACTTCCAGGCAGGAAAAAAACTTAGCCCCTTATTCTTCCATGCAAGAGGAGAATCACCTTTTAAAATCCATGCACACATGGAGATTCCTGCGCTTGCGCCTTTTGTCTGTGAGGTATTTCATCCTTTGTCTATCTGGGGACCAATACGGGCCATTTCAGCGTTGGACATCGGACAACAGAACCATGAAGTTCCAGGCAGGAAAAAAAGCCCTTAGCCTCTAACTCTCCTGTGCAGTTGGTTAGCCACCCTTGGCACTCCATGCACGCAAGCAGCTTCCTGTGCTGGTACCTTTTGTCTGCCATGAATCTTCTTTCTTAATCCATCTGCGGAATCAGACTACCATTTCAGCGCGGCGCTACAAACACCAAGTCAGAGAAGTTCCAGCCATGAAAAAACCCCTAAACCTCCAAGTCTCCTCTGCAATGGGTGAGTAACACTTGACACTCCATGCACACATGGAGCTTCCTGCGCTGGCCCATTTTGTCTGGAAGGAATCTTGGTTCTCAACCCATGTGGGGCCCAGACGGGCCATTTCAGCGTGGGGCCTTGGACACCAAACGAATTAAGTTCCATCCAGGAAAAAAAGGCCTTAGCCTCCACCTCTCTTGTGCATTTGGTGAGGCACCCTTGTAACTCCATGCACACATGGAGCTTCCTGCGCTGGTACATTTTTGAGGGAGGAATCTTCCTTCTTAATCCTACTGGTGACAAAGAACGGCCATTTCAGCGGGGGCTTAGGACTACAAACCAATGAAGTTCCATCCAGGAAAAAAAGGCCTTAGCCTCCAACTCTCCTATTGAATGGGTGAGACATCCTTGCCAATCCATGTACATACGGAACTCCCTGTCCTGGCTCCTTCTGTCTTTGAGGAATCCTCGTTCTTAGTCCATCTAGGGACCTAGGCGGTTCATTTCAGCTAGTGGCTTCAAACACGGAATCAATCAAGTTCCGGGCAGGAAAAAGACTCCTTACCCTCTAAATCTGCTGTGCAATCGGGAAGTCCCCCTTGGTACTCCATGCACATGTAGAGCGTCATGCCCTGGAACCCTTTGCTTCACAGGAATCTTCATTCGTATTTCATCTGGTGACCAGAAGTACCATTTCATCACGGGGTTCCGAATACCAAAAAATGAATTTTCAGGCAAGAAAAAGAACATTTAACCTAAAACTCCCCTGCGCAGTAGGAGAACAACCCTTGGCACTCCGTGCGCACAGAGAGATTTCTGCGCTGGCACCTTTTGTTTTGGAGGAATTTAGTTCTTTGCCCATCTGGGGAAGCAGACGGCTGATTTCAGCCAAGGGTTTGAAACACGAAACCAATGACTTTCCAGGCAGGAAAAAGAGGTCTTATCCTGAACTCTGCAGTGGAAAGGCTGAATTACATTTGATACTCCATGCACACGTGGAGCTTCCTGCCCTGACTCCTTTTTTTTGGAAAGAATTTCATTCTTTGTCCATCTGGGGACCCAAAAGGGCCATTTCAGTGTCGGATATCGGACACCAACCCAATGAATTTTTAGGCTGAAAAAGGAACCCCTACCATCTTCCATAAAATCAGTGAACAACCCTTGAAACTCTATGAAGACATGGAGATTCCTGCGCTGGTGCCTTGTGTCGGGGAGGAGTTTCATCCTTTGTCTATCTGGTTACCCAGGCCGGCCATTTCAGTGTTGACATCGGACACAAAAACAATAAATTCCCAGGTCGGAAAAGGAAAATTTAGCCTCTTATTCTTCCATGCAATAGGTGAACAGCCCTTGACAATCCATGCACACACGGAGATTCCTGCGCTGGCACCTTTTCTTTGGAGGAATTTCGTTCTTTGCCGTTCTGGGGACGCAGACGGTTCATTTCAGCGAAAGTCTTGAAACAGCAAACCAATGATGTTTTAGCAGGAAAAAGAGGTCTTAGGACCGAACTCTGCAGTGGAAAGGCTGAACTACATTTGGTACTCCATGCACACGTAGAATTTCCAGCCCTGAGGCTTTTTTCTGGGAAGAATTTCATCCTTTGTCCATCTGGTTATCCAGGCGTGGCATCTCAGTGTTGGATATCGGACACCAAAATACTGAAGTTCGAGGCTCGAAAAAAACACTTTAGCCTCTTATTCTTCCATGTAATTGGTGAACCGCCCGTGACACTCCATGCACACACAGAGATTCCTGCGCTGGTACCTTTTGTCGGGGAGGAATTTGGTTCTTTGCGCATCTGGAGACGGAGATGGCTGATTTCAGCGAAGGGCTTGAAACAAAAAAGTAACGACGTTCCAGGCAGGAAAAAAGCCCTTAACCTCCAACTCTCCTATTGAATTGGTGAGTCATCCTTGGCACTCCATGTACACAGGGAACTCCCTGTCCTGGCTCCTTCTGTCTTTGAGGAATCCTCGTTCTCAGTCCATCTAGGGACCTAGACGGTTCATTTCAGCTAGTGGCTTCAAACACGGAATCAATCAATTTCCGGGTAGGAAAAAGACTCCTTACACTCCAAATCTGCTGTGCAATCGGGAAGACACTCTTGGTACTCCCTGCAAACATAGAGCTTCAAGTCCTGGAACCTTTTGTTTCACAGGAATCTTCATGCGTATTTCATCTGGTGACCAGACGTGCCATTTCAGCACGGGGTTCCGAAGACCAAAAAATGAATTTTCAGGCAAGAAAAAGAGTCTTTAACCTAAAACTCACCTCTGCAGTTGGAGAACCACCCTTGGCACTCCGTGCACACATGGAGATTTCTGCGCTGGCACCTTTTGTTTTGGAGGAATTTGGTTCTTTGCCCATCTGAGGACGCAGACGGCTGATTTCAGCCAAGGGTTTGAAACACCAAACCAATGAAGTTCCAGGCAGGAAAACGAGGTCTTAGCCTCGAACTCTGCAGTAGAAAGGCTGTACCACACTTGATACTCTATTCACACGTGGAGCTTAATGCCCTGAATCCTTTTTTCTGGAAAGAATTTCATCCTTTGTCCATCTAAGGAAACAGACGGGCCATTTCAGCTTTGAACATCGCATATCAACCCAATGAATTTCTCGGCCGAAAAACGAATTCGTAGCATCTTCCATAAAATCGGTGAACAACCCTTGATTCCCTATGAAGACATGAAGATTCCTGCGCTGGAGCCTTGTGTCGGGGAGGAATTTCATCCTTTGTCTATCTGGTTACCCAGGCGGGTCATTTCAGTGTTGACATCGGACACCAAACTAATGAATTTCCAGGCAGGAAAAAAACCCTTAGCCTCTTATTCTTCCATGCAATAGGTGAACATCCCTTGACACTCCATGCACACATAGAGATTCTAGCGTTGGCGCCTTTTGTCGGGGAGCAATGTCATCCTTTTTCCATCTGGGGACCCAGACGGGCCATTTCTGCGTTGGACATCGTACACCAAACCAATAAATTTCAAGGCCGGAAAAGGAAAATTTAGCCTCTTATTCTTCCATACAATAGGTGAACCGCCCTTGACACTCCATGCACACACGGAAATTCCTGCCCTGGCAACTTTTTTTTTTTTGGAGGAATTTGGTTCTTTGCCGTTCTGGGGATGCAGACGGTTGATTTCAATGGAAGTCTTGAAACATCAAGCCAATGATGTTTTAGGCAGGAAAAAAAGGACTTAGTACCGAACACTGCAGTGGAAAGGCTGAACTACATTTGGTACTCCATGCACACGTAGAGCTTCCTGCCCTGACGCCTTTTGTCTGGGAAGAATTTCATCCTTTGTCCATCTGGTTACCCAGGGGTGGCATCTCAGTGTTGGATATCGGACACCAGAAAAATGAAGTTCGACGCTGGAAAAAAACCCGTTAGCCTCTTATCTTCAATGCAATAGGAGAAATACCCTTGACACTCCATGCACATTTTGGGATTCTAGAGCTGGCTCCTTTCGTCATTGAGGAATTTCATCCTTTGTCCGTCTGGTTACACAGGCGGGCCATTTCAGCGTTGGACATCGGACAAAAAACAATGAACTTCCAGGCAGGAGAAAAGCCCTTAACCTCTAACTCTCCTATTGAATTGGTGAGTCATGCTTGGCACTCCATGTACATATGGAACTGACTGTCCTGGCTCCTTCTGTCTTTGAGGAATTTTCGTTCTTAGTCCATCTAGGGACCAAGACGGTTCATTTCAGCGATTGACTTCAAACACGGAATCAATCAAGTTCCGGGCAGGAAAAAGACTCCTTACCCTTCAAATCTGCTGTGCAATCGGGTAGTGAACCTTGGTACTCCATGCACACATAGAGCTTCATACCCTGGAACTTTTTGTTTCACAGGAATCTTCATGGGTATTTCACCTGGTGACCAGACGTGCCATTTCAACATGAGGTTTCAGAGACCAAACAAATGAATTTCCAGAGAGGAAAAAGAAACCCTTACCTCCAACTTTCCTGTGCAGTTGGCAAACCACCTTTGGCACTCCGTGCACACATAAAGTTTCCTGCCCTGACGCCTTTTGTCTGGGAAGAATTTCATCCTTTTTCCATCTTGAGACCCAGACGGGCAATTCCAGGGTTGGACATCGCACACCAAACGAATGAATTTCCAGACCGGAAAAGGAAAGTTTAGCCTCTTATTCTTCCATGCAATAGGTGAAGCAGCCTTGACACTCCATGCACACATGGAGATTCCTGCCCTGGCGCCTCTTGTCGAGGAGGAATTCGGTTTTTTGCGCATCTGGAGACGCAGATGGCTGATTTCAGCGAAGGGCTTGAAACACCAAACCAATGAACTTCCATGCAGGAAAAAAGCCCTTAATCTCCAACTCTCTATTGAATTGGTGAGTCATCCTTGGCACTCCATGTACATACGAAACTCCCTGTCCTGGCTCCTTCTGTCTTTGAGGAATCCTCGTTCTTAGTCCATCTAGGGACCCAGACGGTTCATTTAAACGAGTGACTTCAAACACGGAATCAATGAAGTTCCGGGTAGGAAAAAGACTCCTTACCCTCCAAATCTGCTGTGCAATCGGGAAGTGAACCTTGGTACTCCATGCACACATAGAGCTTCATACCCTGGAACTTTTTGTTTCACAGGAATCTTCATGGGTATTTCACCTGGTGACCAGACGTGCCATTTCAACATGAGGTTTCAGAGACCAAACAAATGAATTTCCAGAGAGAAAAAAGAACCCCTTACCTCCAACTATCCTGTGCAGTTGGCAAACCACCTTTGGCACTCCGTGCACACATAAAGTTTCCTGCCCTGACGCCTTTGTCTGGGAAGAATTTCATCCTTTTTCCATCTTGAGACCCAGACGGGCAATTCCAGGGTTGGACATCGCACACCAAACGAATGAATTTCCAGACCGGAAAAGGAAAGTTTAGCCTCTTATTCTTCCATGCAATAGGTGAAGCAGCCTTGACACTCCATGCACACATGGAGATTCCTGCCCTGGCGCCTCTTGTCGAGGAGGAATTCGGTTTTTTGCGCATCTGGAGACGCAGATGGCTGATTTCAGCGAAGGGCTTGAAACACCAAACCAATGAACTTCCATGCAGGAAAAAAGCCCTTAATCTCCAACTCTCTATTGAATTGGTGAGTCATCCTTGGCACTCCATGTACATACGAAACTCCCTGTCCTGGCTCCTTCTGTCTTTGAGGAATCCTCGTTCTTAGTCCATCTAGGGACCCAGACGGTTCATTTAAACGAGTGACTTCAAACACGGAATCAATCAAGTTCCGGGTAGGAAAAAGACTCCTTACCCTCTAAATCTGCTGTGCAATCGGGAAGTCACCCTTGGTACTCCATGCACACATAGAACTTCGTGCCCTGGAAAGCTTTGTATCACAGGAATCTTCATTCGTATTTCATCTGGTGACCAGAAGTACCATTTCAGCACGGGGCTTCGCAGACCAAAAAAATGAATTTCCAGGCAGGAAAAAAAAGCTTTCACCTAAAAATCACGTTTGAAGTTTGAGAACCACCCTTGGCACTCCGTGTACACATGGAGATTTCTGCGCTGGTACCTTTTGTTTTGCAGGAATTTGGTTCTTTGCCCATCTGGGGAAGCAGACGGCTGACTACAATCAAGGGTTTGAAACACCAAACCACTGAATTTCCAGGCAGGAAAACGAGGTCTCAGCCTCGAACTCTGCAGTGGAAATGCTGTGGCACACTTGGTACTCTATTCACACGTGGAACTTCCTGCGTTGACACCTTTTTCTTGGAGGAATTTCATCCTTTGTCCATCAAGGAAACAAGACGGGCCATTTCAGCATTGGACATCCCACACCAAACCAATGAATTTCCAGTCAGGAAAAAAAACCCTTAGCCTCTTCTTCTTCCATGCAATAGGAGAATCACCCTTGACATTCCGTGCACACATTGAGATTCCTGCGCTGGCGCCTTTTGTCGATGAGGACCTGGTGTCACCGGGGGGGTTACCTGAGGTAATTTGGGGCATCTGGGGGTCACCTGGGGTCTCCGGGGGGGTTACCTGA
This sequence comes from Myiozetetes cayanensis, assembly GCF_022539395.1. Lineage (NCBI taxonomy): Eukaryota > Metazoa > Chordata > Aves > Passeriformes > Tyrannidae > Myiozetetes > Myiozetetes cayanensis. The sequence goes on from NW_026087469.1 coordinate 41,457, forward strand.
GGTCATTTGGGGTCACCGGGGGAGTCACCTGGAGTCACCTGGGGGTAAGCTGAGGTCATTTGGGGTCACTTAGGGTCACCGGGGGGATTACCTGAGGTCATTTGGGGCCTTTTGTGGTCACCGAGAGGGTTACCTGAGGTCATTTGGGGTCACCTGGTGGGTCACCTGGGGTCACCTGGGAGGTTACCTGAGGTCATTTGAGGCCTTTTTGGGTCACCGGGGGGGTTACCGGAGGTCATTTGGGGTCACCTGGCGTCACCGGGGGGGGTTACCTCAGATCATTTGGGTTCACCGGGGGGGTCACCTGAGGTCATTTGGGGTCATCTGGAGTCACCGGGGGAGTTACCTGAGGTCATTTGTGGCCTTTAGTGGTCACCAGGGGGGTTACCTGAGGTCATTTCCGGTCACCTGTCGTCACCATGGTGGTTACCTAAGGTCATTTGGGGTCACCGGGGGGGTCACCTGGGGTCACCTAAGGGATTACCAGAGGTCATTGCGGTTACCGACGGGGTTACCTGAGGTCATTTGGGGTCACCTGTCGTCACCAATGGGGTTACCTGAGGTCATTTGTGGTCACCTGGCGTCACCGGGGGGGTTAACTGAGGTCATTTGTGGTCACCAGGAGTCACCGGGTGGGTTACCTGACGTCATTTGGGGTAACCGGGGGGTCACCTGTGGTCACCGGGAGGGTTACCTGAGGTCATTGGGTGCGTTTTGTGGTCACCAGGGGGGTTACCTGAAGTCATTTGGGATCACCTGGGGTCACCGGGGGGGGTACCTGAGGTCATTTGTGGCCTTTTGGGATCACCCAGGGGGTCACCTCGGGTCACCGGGGGGGTTACCTGATGTCAATTGGGGTCACCTGGTGTCACCGGGGGGGTTACCTGAGGTCATTTTGGGTCACCTGGGGTCACCGAGGGGGTCACCTGAGGTCATTTGGGGTCAACAATGGGGTCACCTGGCATCACCGGAAGGGTTACCTGAGGCCGTTTTGGTCACCTGGGGTCACCGGGGCCGTTACCTGAGGTCATTTTGGGGCACCGGGGGGGTCACCTCGGGTCACCCTGGGAATTACCTGAGGTCATTTGGGGTCACCTGGCGTCACCGAAGGGATTCCCTGAGGTCATTTGGGGTCACCAGGGGTCACCGGGGGAGTGACCTGAGGTCATCTGGATTCACCGGGGGGGTCGCCTGAGGTCACCGGGAGGGGTTACCTGAGGTCATTGGGTGCCTTTTGTGGTCACCGGGGAGGCAACCTGAGGTCATTTGGGGTCACCTGGGGTCACCGAGGGGGTCACCTGAGGTCATTTGGGGTCACCAATGGGGTCACCAGGGGTCACCAGGAGGGTTACCTGAGGTCATTTGGGGCCTTTTTTGGTCACCTGGGGGTTTCCTGAGGTGATTTGGGGCCTTTTGTGGTCACCGGGGGGGTACCTGAGGTCATTTGGGGTAACCTGGGGTCACCGGGGGGGTTACCTGAGGACATTTGGGTTCTTTTGTGATCACAAAGGTGGTTACCTGAGGTCATTTTGGGTCACCTGGGGTCACCGAGGGCGTCACTTGAGGTCATTTCGGGTCACCGGGGGGGTCATCAGGGGTCACCGGGGGGTTTACCTGAGGTCATTTGGGGCCTTTTTTGGTCACCTGGGGGGTTTCCTGAGGTGATTTGGGGCCTTTTGTGGTCACCGTGGGGGTTACCTGAGGTCATTTTGAGTCACCAGGGGGGTCACCTCAGGTCACCTTGGGAATTACCTGAGGTCATTTGGGGTCACCTGGGGTCACCGGGGGGGTTACCTGAGGTCATTTGGGGTCACCGGGGGGGGTCACCTGAGGTCACCGGGGGAGTTACGTGAGGCCATTGGGTGCCTTTTGTGATCAACTGGCGGGCTACCTGAGGTCATTTGGGGTCACCTGCGGTCACCGGGGGTGTTACCTGAGGTCATTTGGGGTTCCTGGGGACAAAGGGGGGGTTACCTGAGGTCATTTGGGGTCACCTGGGGTCACCAGGGGACACCGTGGGGGTTACCTGAGGTCATTTTGGGTCACCAGGGGGGTCACCTCGGGTCACCTTGGGAATTACTTGAGGTCATTTGGGGTCACCAGGCGTCACTGGGGGGGTTACCTGAGGTCATTTGGGGTCACCAGGAGTCACCGTAGGGGTTTCCTGAGGTCATTTGGGGTCACCCGGGGGGTCACCTGAGGTCACCGGGGGGGTTACCTGAGGTCATTGGGTGCCTTTTGTGGTAACCGGAGGGGTTACCTGAGCTCATTTTGGGTCACCGGGGGGGTCACCTCGGGTTACCTTGGGAATTACCTGAGGTCATTTGGGGTCTCCTGGCATCACCGGGGGGGTTACCTGAGGTCATTTTGGGTCACCGGGGCGGTCACCTCGGGTCACCTTGGGAATTACCTAAGGTCATTTGGGGTCACCAGGAGTAACCTTGGGAATTACCTGAGGTCATTTGGAGTCACCTGGGGTCACCGAGGGGGTCACCTGAGGTCATTTGGGGTCACCAATGGGGTGACATGGGATCACCGGAAGGGTTAACTGAGGTCATTTGGGGTCACCTGGGGTCACCAAGGGGGTTACCTGTGGTCATTTGGGGTCACCTGGTGTCACCGGGGTGGTTACCTGAGGTCATTTGGGGTCACCTGGGGTCACCGAGGCGCTCACCTGAGGTCATTTGGGGTCACCGGGGGGGTCACCAGGGGTCACCGGGGGGGTATCCTGAGGTCATGTGGAGCCTTTTGTGGTCTCTGGGGGGGTTACCTGAGGTCATTTTGGGTCACCGGGGGGGTCACCTCGGGTCACCTTGGGAATTACCTGAGGTCATTTGGGGTCACCTGAGGTCACCGGGGGCGTTACCTGAGGTCATTTGGGTCCTTTTGTAGTCACCGTGGGGGTTACCTGAGGTTATTTGGGGCAACCTAGGGTCACCGGGGGGGTTACCTGAGGTCATTTGGGGTCACCTGGGGTCACCGAGGGCGTCACCTGAGGTCATTTGGGGTCACCTGGGTTCACCGGGGGGGTTATTTGAGGTCATTTGGGGTCAAATGGGGTAACCAAGGGAGTTACCTGAGGTCATTTGGGGTCACCAGGAGGGGTCACCTGGGGTCACCTGGGGGGTTACCTGAGGTCATTTGGGGTAACCTGGGGTCACCGGGGGGGTTACCTGAGGTCATTTGGGTCCTTTTGTGCTCACCGGTGGGGTTACCTGAGGTCATTTGGGGTCACCTGGGTCACTGGAGGGGTTACCTGAGGTCATTTGGGGTCACCTGGGGTCACCGAGGGGGTCACCTTAGGTCATTTGGGGTCACAGGGGGGGTCACCAGGAGTCACCGGGGGCATTACCTGAGGTCATTTGGGGTCACCAGGAGTCACCGGGGGGGTTACCTGAGTTTATTTGGGGTCACCAGGGGGGTCACCTGAGGTCACCGGGGGGGTTACCTGAGGTCATTGGGTGCCTTTTGTGGTCACCAGTGGGGGTTACCTGAAGTCATTTGGGATCACCTGGCGTCACCGGGGAGGGGGTACCTGAGGTTATTTGTGGCCTTTTGGGGTCACCCAGGGGGGTCACCTCGGGTCACCGGGGGGGTTACCTAAGGTCGTTTGGGGTCACCTGGCGTCACCGGGGGGGTTACCAGAGTTCATTTGGGGTCACCGGGGGTCACCTGGGGTCACCGGGGGGGTTACCTGAAGTCATTGGGGGCCTTTTGTGGTCACCGGGGGGGTTACCTTAGGTTATTTGGGGTCACCTGTGGTGTCACCGGGGGTAACCGGTGGGGTTACCTGGGGTCACCGGCGGGGTTTCCTGAGGTGATTTGGGGCCTTTTGTGGTCACCGGGGGGGTTACCTGAGGTCATTTTGGGTCACCGGGTGGGTCACCTCGGGTCACCTTGGGAATTACCTGTGGTCATTTGGGGTCACCTGGCGTCACCGGGGGGGTTCCCTGAAGTCATTTGGGTCCTTTTGTGGTCACCGGGGGGGTTACCTGACGTCATTTTGGGTCTCCTGGGGTCACCGAGGGGGTCACCTGAGGTCATTTGGGGTCACCAATGGGGTCACCTGGGATCACCGGAAGGGTTACCTGAGGTCATTTGGGGTCACCTGGGGTAACCGGGGGGGTTACCTGAGGTCATTTGGGGTCACCTGGGGTCACCGGGAGGGTTACATGAGGTCATTTGGGGTGACAAGCAGTCACCGCGTGGGTTACCTGAGGTCATTTGGGTCCTTTTGTGGTTACCGGGGGGGTTACCTGAGGTCATTTGGGGTCACCGGGGGTCACCGGGGGGGTTACCTGTAGTCATTTGGGGTCACCTGGGGTCACCAAGGGGGCACCTGAGGTCATTTTGGGTTACCGGGGGGGTCACCAGGGGTAACGGGGGGGGTTACCTGAGGTCATTTGGGGCCTTTTTTGGTCACCTGGGGGGGTTTTCTGCGGTGATTTGGGGCCTTTTGTGGTCTCCGGGGGGGGTTACCTGAGGTCATTTTGGGTCACCGGGATGTGACCGCGGGTCACCTTGGGAATAACCTGAGGTCATTTGGGGTCACCTGGCGTCACCGGGGAGGTTACCTGAGGTCATTTGGGATCACGTGGCGTCACCGGGGGGGTTACCTGAGGTCATTTGGGGTCATTGGGTGGGTCACCTGAGGTCACCGGGGTGGTTACCTGAGGTCATTGGGTGCCTTTTCTGGTCACCGGGGGGGTTCCATGAAGTCATTTGGTGTCACCTTGGGTCACCGGAGGGGGTACCTGTAGTTATTTGTGGCCCTTGGGGTCACCCAGGGGGGTCACCTCGGGTCACCGGGGGGGTTACCTGAGGTCATTTGGGGTCACCAAAGGGGTCACCTGGGATCACCGGAAGAGTTACCTGAGGTCATTTGGGGTCACCTGGGGTCACCAACGGGGTTACCTGAGGTCATTTGGGGTCACTGGGGGTCACCGGAGGTGTTACCTAAGGTCATTTGTGTCCTTTTGTGGTCACCGAGGGGGTTACCTGAGGTCATTTGGGGTCACCTGGGGTCAACGGGGGTTACCTGAGGTCACCTGATGTCACCGAGGGGGTCAGCTGTGGTCACAGAGAGGGTTACCTGAGGGCATTGGGTGCCTTTTGTGGTCACCGGGGGGTTACTTCAGGTCATTTGGGGTCACCAATGGGGTCACCTGGGATCACCGGAAGGGTTACCTAAGGTCATTTAGTGTCACCTAAGGTCACCAAGGGGGTTGCTTGAGGTCATTTAGGGTCATCGGGAGGGGTCACCTAGGGTCACCTGGGGGGTTACCTGAGGTTATTTTTGGCCTTTTGGGGTCACCAAGGGGGGTGACCTGGCGTCACCGGGGGGGTTACCTGAGGTCATTTTGGGTCACCGGGGGGGTCACCTCGGGTCACCTTGGGAATTACCTGAGGTCATTTGGGGTCACCTGGCGTCACCGAAGGGGTTACCTGAGGTCATTTGGGGTCACCAGGAGTCACCGGGGGGGTTACCTGAGGTCATTTGGGTCCTTTTGTGGTCACCGGGGGAGGTTATCTGAGGTCATTTGGGGTCACCTGGCGTCACCGAAGGGGGTACCTGAGGTCATTTGGGGTCACCAGCAGTCACCGGGGGGGTTACCTGAGGTCACTTGGGGTCACCTGGGGTCACCTGAGGTCACCGGGGGGGTCACCTGAGGTCATTGGGTGCCTTTTGTGGTCACCGGGGGAAGTACCTGAGGTCTTTTGGGGTCACCTGGGGTCACCTAGGGGGTTACCTGAGGTCATTTGGGGTCACCGAGGGGGTCACCTGAGGTCATTTGGGGTCACCAATGGGGTCACCTGGGATCACCGGAAGGGTTAAATGAGGTCATTTGAGGTCACCTGGGGTCACCAAGGGGGTTACCTGAGGTCATTTGGGGTAACCGAGGGGGTCACTAGGGGTAACCGGGGGGGTATCCTGAGGTCATTTGGGTCCTTTTTTGTTCACCTGGGGGGTTTCCTGAGGTGATTTGGGGCCTTTTGTGGTCAACGGGGGGGTTACCTGAGGTCATTTGGGGTCACCTGGGGTCTCCGGGGGGGGTACCTGAGGTCATTTGGGTTCACCTGGGTTCACCGGGAGGGGTTACCTGAGGTCATTTTGGGTCACCTCGCGTCACCGAGGGGGTCACCTGAGGTCATTTGGGGTCACCTGGGGTCACCGGGGGGGTTACTTGAGGTCATTTTGGGTCACCTGGGGTCACCAAGGGGGTCACCTGAGGTCATTTGGGGTCACCGGGGGGGTCACCAGGGGTCACCGGGGGTTTTACCAGAGGTCATTTGGGGCCTTTTTTGGTCACCTGGGGTGTTTCCTGATGTGATTTGGGGCCTTTTGGGGTCACCCAGGGTGGTCATCTCGGGTTACCGGAAGGGTTACCTGAGGTCATGTGGGGTCACCAGGGGTCACCGGGGCCGTTACCTGAGGTCATTTTGGGTCACCGGGGGGGTCACTTCGGGTCACCTTGGGAATTACCTGAGGTCATTTGGGGTCACCTGGCGTCACAGGGGGAGTTACCTGAGGTCATTTGGGGTCACCAGGAGTCACCGGGTGGGTTACCTGAGGTCATTTGGGGTCACCGGGGGGTCACCTGGGGTCACATGGGGGGTTACCTGAGGTCATTGGGTGCCTTTTGTGGTGGCCGGGAGGGTTACCTGAAGTCATTTGGGGTCCCCTGGGGTCACCGGGGGGGTTACCAGAGTTCATTTGGGGTCACCGGGGGGGTCACCTGGGGTCACCGGGGGGGTTACCTGAGGTCATAGGGGGCCTTTTGTGGTCACCGGGGGGGTTACCTGAAGTTATTTGGGGTCACCTGGGGTGTCACCGGGGGTCACCAGGGGGGTTACCTGAGGTCATTTTGTGTCACCTGGGGTCACCGTGTGGGTTACCAGAGGTCATTTTGGGTCACTTCGCGTCACCGAGGGGGTCACCTGAGGTCATTTGGGTCACCAATGAGGTCACCTGGGATCACAGGAAGGGTGTCCTGAGGTCATTTGTGGTCACCGGGGGGGGTCACCTGAGGTCACCTGGGGAGTTACCTGAAGTCATTTGGGGTAACCTGGGGTCAAGCGGGGGGGGTTACCTGAGGTCATTTGGGTCCTTTGTGGTCACTGGGGGGGTTACCTGAGGTCATTTGGAGTCACCTGGGGTCACCAAGGGGGTCACCTGAGGTCATTTGGGGTCACCGGGGGGGTCACCAGGGGTCACCGGGGGGTTTACCTGTGGTCATTTTGGGTCACCAGGGGGGTCACCTCGTGTCACCTTGGGAATTACCTGAGGTCATTTGGGGTCACCTGGCGTCACCATTGGGGTTACCTGAGGTCATTTGGGGTCACCAAAAGTCACTGGGTGGGTGATCTGAGGTTATTTGGGGTCACCAGGAGTCACCGGGGGGGTAACCTGAGGTCATTTGTGGTCACCGGGGGTCACCTGAGGTCACCGGGGTGGTTAGCTGAGGTCATTGGGTGCCTTTTGTGGTCACCGGGGGCGTTACCTGAAGTCATTTGGGGTCACCTGCGGTCACCGGGGGGGACACCTGAGGTCATTTGGGGTCACCTGGGGTCACCGGGGGAATTACCTGAGGTCATTTGGGGTCACCGTTGGGGTCACCTGAGGTCACCGGGGGTGTTACTTGAGGTCATTCGGTGCCTTTTGTGGTCACCGGGGGTTACCTGAAGTCATTTGGGGTCACCAGGAGTCACCGGGGGGGGTAACTAAGGTTATTTGTTGCATTTTGTGGTCACCCAGGAGGGTCACGTCGGGTCACCGGGGGGGTTACCTGAGGTCTTTTGGGGTCACCTGGGGTCAACAGGGGGGTTTCCTGAGGTCATTTGGGGTCACCTGGGTCACCGAGGGGGTCAGCTGAGGTCATTTGGGATCACCAATGGGATCACCTGGGATCACCGGAAGGGTTACCTGAGGTCATTTTGGGTCACCTGGAATCACCGGGGGGGTTACCTGAGGTCATTTTGGGTCACCTGGTGTCACCGAGGGCGTCACCTGAGGTCATTTAGGGTCATCAATGGGGTCACCGGGGGGGTTACCTGAGGTCATTTGGGTCCTTTTGTGGTCACCGTGGGCGTTACCTGAGGTCATTTGGGGTCACCTGGGGTCACCGAGGGGGTCACCTGAGGTCATTTGGAGTCACCGTGTGGGTCACCAGGGGTCACCAGGGGGGTATCCTGAGGTCATTTGGGGCCTTTTTTGGTCACCTGGGGGGTTTCCTGAGGTAATTTGGGGCCTTCTGTGGTCACCGGGGGGGTTACCTGAGGTCATTTGGGGTCACCAGGAGTCACTGGGGGGGTTACCTGAGGTCATTGGGTGCCTTTTGTGGTCACCGGGGAGGTTACCTGATGTCATTTGGGGTCACCTGGGGTCACCGGGGGGGGTACCTGAGGTCATTTGGGGTCACCTGGGGTCACCGGGGGGTTACCTGAGGTCATTTGGGGTCACTTGGGGTCTCTGACGGGGTCACCTGAGGTCATTTGGGGTCACCTGTGTGGGTCACCAGGGGTCACCGGGGGGGTATCCTGAGGTCATTTGGGGCCTTTTTTGGTCACCTGGGGGGTTTCCTGAGGTGATTTGGGGCCTTTTGTGGTCACCGGGGGGGTTACCTGAGGTCATTTTGGGTCACCGGGGGGGTCACCTCGGGTCACCTTGGGAATTACCTGAGGTCATTTGGGGTCACCTGGCGTCACCGGGGGGGTTACCTGAGGTCATTTGGGGTCACCTGGGGTATCCGAGGGGGTCACCTGAGGTCATTTGGGGTCACCAATGGGGTCCCCTGGGATTACAGGAAGGGTTACCTGAGGTCATTTGAGGTCACCTGGGGTCACCAAGGGGGTTAACTGATGTCATTTGGGGTAACCTGGGGTCACCGGGGGGGTTACCTGAGGTCATTTGGGTACTTTTGTGGTCACCGGTGGGGTTACCTGAGGTCATTTGGGGTCACCTGGCGTCACCGAAGGGGTTACCTGAGGTCATTTGGGGTCAGCAGGAGTCACCGGGGTGGTTACCTGAGGTCATTTGGGGTCACCGAGGTTCACCTGAGGTCACCGGGGGGCCTACCTGAGGTCATTGGGTACCTTTTGTGGTCACCGGGAGAGTTACCTGAGGTCATTTGGGGTCACCTGGGGTCACCGGGGGAAGGGGGGTACCTGAGGTCATTTGGGGTCACCTGGGGTCACGGGGGGGGTTACCTGAGGTCATTTGGGGTCACCTGGGGTCACCGAGGGGGTCACCTGAGGTCATTTGTGGTCACCAGGAGTCACCGGGTGGGTTACCTTATGTCATTTGGGGTCACCGGTGGGGTCACCTGAGGTCACCGGGGGGGTTCCCTGAGGTCATTTGGGGTCACCGGGGGAGTTACCTGAGGTCACCGGTGGGGGTTACCTGAGGTCATTGGGTGCCTTTTGTGGTCACCGGGGGGGTTACCTGAAGTCATTTGGGGTCACCTGGGGTCACCGGGGGCTGTACCTGAGGTTATTTGTGGCCTTTTGGGGTCACCCAGGGGGGACACGTTGGGTCACCGGGGAGGTTAGCTGAGGTCATTTGGGGTCACCAATGGGGTTACCTGGGATCACCGGAAGGGTTACCTGAGGTCATTTGGGGTCACCTGGGGTCACCAAGCGGGTTACCTGAGGTCATTGGGGGCCACCAGGGAGGTCACCTGGGGTCACCCGGGGGTTTCCTGAGGTCATTTGGGGTCACCTGGGGTCACCGAGGGGGTCAGCTGAGGTCATTTGGGGTCACCAATGGGGTCACCTGGGATCACCAGAAGGGTTACCTGAGGTCATTTGGGGTCACCTGGGATCACCGGGGGGGTTACCTGAGGTCATTTTGGGTCACCTGGTGTCACCGAGGGGGTCATCTGAGGTCATTTGTGGTCATCAATGGGGTCACCGGGGGGTTACCTGATGTCATTTGGGTCCTTTTGTGGTCATCGTGGGGGTTACCTGAGGTCATTTGGGGTCACCTGGGGTCACCGGGGGGGTCACCTGAGGTCATTTGGGGTCACCGGGGGGGTCACCAGGGGTCACCGGGGGGTTTACCTGAGGTCATTTGGGGCCTTTTTTGGTCACCTGGGGGGTTTCCTGAGGTGATTTGTTGCCTTTTAGGGTCACTCAGGGTGGTCACTTTGGGTCACCGGAAGGGTTACCTGAGGTCATTTGGGGTCACCTGGGATCACCGGGGGGGTTACCTGAGGTCATTTGGGGTCACCTGGCGTCGCCATGGGGTCACCTGAGGTCATTTGGTGTCACCAATGGGGTCACCTGGGATCACCGGAAGGGTTACTTGAGGTCATTTGGGGTCACCTGGGGTCACCGGGGCGGTTACCTGAGGTCATTTTGGGTCACCGGGGGGGTCACCTCGGGTCACCTTGGGAATTACCTGAGGTCATTTGGGGTCACCTGGTGTCACCGAAGGGGTTACCTGAGGTCATTTGGGGTCACCAGGGGTCACCGGGGCGGTGACCTGAGGTCATCTGGGGTCACCGGGGGGGTCGCCTGAGGTCACCGGGGGGGTTACCTGAGGTCATTGGGTGCCTTTTGGGTGCCTTTTGTGGTCACTGGGGAGGCAACCTGAAGTCATTTGGGGTCACCTGGGGTCACCGGGGGGGTTACCTGAGGTCATTTGGGGTCACCTGGGGTCACCGAGGGGGTCACCTCAGGTCATTTGGGGTCACCGGGGTCACCAGGGGTCACCGGGGGTTACCTGAGGTCATTTGGGGCCTTTTTTGGTCACCTGGGGGGTTTCCTGAGGTGTTTTGGGGCCTTTTGTGGTCACCGGGGGGGTTACCTGAGGTCATTTTGGGTCACCTGGGGTCACCGGGGGGGTTACCTGAGGTCAATTGGGGTCACCAGGAGTCACTGGGGGGGTTACCTGAGGTCATTTGGGGTCACCTGGTGTCACCGGTGGGGTCACCTGAGGTCATTTGCGGTCATGAATGGGGTCACCGGGGGGGTTACCTGAGGTCATTTGGGGTAACCTGGGGTCACTAATGGGGTTACCTGAGGTCGTTTGGGGAAACCTGAGGTCACCGGGGGGGTTACCTTAGGTCATTTGGGGTCACCTGGGGTCACCGGTGGGGGTACCTGAGGTCATTTGGGGTCACCTGGGTTCACAGGGAGGGGTTACCTGAGGTCATTTAGGGTCACCTGGGTTCATCGGTGGGGTCACCTGAGGTCATTTGGGGTCACCTGGGGTCACCGGGGGGGTTACCTGAGGTCATTTGGGGTCACCTGGGGTCACCAAGGGGGTCACCTGAGGTCAGTTGGGGTCACCGGGGGGGTCACCAGGGGTCACCGGGGGTTTTACCTGAGGTCATTTGGGGCCTTTTTTGGTCACCTGGGGGGTTTCCTGAGGTGATTTGGTGCCTTTTGGGGTCATTCGGGGTGGTCACTTTGGGTCACCGGAAGGGTTACCTGAGGTCATTTGGGGTCACCTGGGATCACCGGGGGGGTTACCTGAGGTCATTTGGGGTCACCTGGCGTCGCCAACGGGTCACCTGAGGTCATTTGGTGTCACCAATGGGGTCACCTGGGATCACTGGAAGGGTTACTTGAGGTCATTTGGGGTCACCTGGGGTCACCGGGGCGGTTACCTGAGGTCATTTTGGGTCACCGGGGGGGTCACCTCGGGTCACCTTGGGAATTACCTGAGGTCATTTGGGGTCACCTGGCGTCACCGGGGGGGTTACCTAGAGTTCATTTGGGGTCACCTGGGGTCACCTGGGGTCACCTGGGGTTACCTGAAGTCATTGGGGGTCTTCTGTGGTCACCGGGGGTTACCTGAGGTTATTTGGGGTCACCTGTGGTCACCGGGTAACCGTGGTTACCTGGGGTCACCGGGGGTTCCTGAGGTGATTTGGGGCCTTTGTGGTCACCGGGGGTTACCTGAGGTCATTTTGGGTCACCGGGGGTCACCTCGGGTCACCTTGGGAATTACCTGAGGTCATTTGGGGTCACCTGGCGCCACCGGGGGTTCCTGAGTCATTTGGTCCTTTGTGGTAACCGGGGTTACCTGACGTCATTTTGGGTCTCCTGGGGTCACCGAGGGGGTCACCTGAGGTCATTTGGGGTCACCAATGGGGTCACCTGGGATCACCGGAAGGGTTACCTGAGGTCATTTGAGGTCACCTGGGGTCACCAGGGGTTACCTGAGGTCATTTGGGGTCACCTGGGGTCACCGGAGGGTTACATGAGGTCATTTGGGGTGACAAGCAGTCACTGCGTGGGTTACCTGAGGTCATTTGGGTCCTTTTGTGGTTACCGGGGGGGTTACCTGAGGTCATTTGGGGTCACCGGGGGTCACCGGGGGGGTTACCTGTAGTCATTTGGGGTCACCTGGGGTCACCAAGGGGGCACCTGAGGTCATTTTGGGTTACCGGGGTCACCAGGGTAACGGGGGCTACCTGAGGTCATTTGGGGCCTTTTTGGTCACCTGGGGGTTTCCTGAGGTGATTTGGGGCCTTTGTGGTCACCGGGGGTTACCTGAGGTCATTTTGGGTCACCGGGATGTGACCGCGGGTCACCTTGGGAATAACCTGAGGTCATTTGGGGTCACCTGGCGTCACCGGGGAGGTTACCTGAGGTCATTTGGGATCACGTGGCGTCACCGGGGGGGTTACCTGAGGTCATTTGGGGTCATTGGGTGGGTCACCTGAGGTCACCGGGGTGGTTACCTGAGGTCATTGGGTGCCTTTTCTGGTCACCGGGGGGGTTCCCTGAAGTCATTTGGTGTCACCTTGGGTCACCGGAGGGGGTACCTGTAGTTATTTGTGGCCCTTGGGGTCACCCAGGGGGGTCACCTTGGGTCACCGGGGGGGTTACCTGAGGTCATTTGGTGTCACCAAAGGGGTCACCTGGGATCACCGGAAGAGTTACCTGAGATCATTTGGGGTCACCTGGGGTCACCAAGGGGGTTACCTGTGGTCATTTGGGGTCACTGGGGGTCACCGGAGGTGTTACCTAAGGTCATTTGTGTCCTTTTGTGGTCACCGAGGGGTTACTTCAGGTCATTTGGGGTCACCAATGGGGTCACCTGGGATCACCGGAAGGGTTACCTAAGGTCATTTAGTGTCACCTAAGGTCACCAAGGGGGTTGCTTGAGGTCATTTAGGGTCATCGGGAGGGGTCAACTAGGGTCACCTGGGGGGTTACCTGAGGTTATTTTTGGCCTTTTGGGGTCACCAAGGGGGGTCACCTGCCGTCACCGGGGGGGTTACCTGAGGGCATTTTGGGTCACCGGGGGGGTCACCTCGGGTCACCTTGGGAATTACCTGAGGTCATTTGGGGTCACCTGGCGTCACCGAAGGGGTTACCTGAGGTCCTTTGGGGTCACCAGGAGTCACCGGGGGGGTTACCTGAGGTCATTTGGGTCCTTTTGTGGTCACCGGGGGAGGTTATCTGAGGTCATTTGGGGTCACCTGGCGTCACCGAAGGGGGTACCTGAGGTCATTTGGGGTCACCAGCAGTCACCGGGGGGGTTACCTGAGGTCACTTGGGGTCACCTGAGGTCACCTGAGGTCACCGGGGGGGTCACCTGAGGTCATTGGGTGCCTTTTGTGGTCACCGGGGGAAGTACCTGAGGTCTTTTGGGGTCACCTGGGGTCACCTAGGGGGTTACCTGAGGTCATTTGGGGTCACCGAGGGGGTCACCTGAGGTCATTTGGGGTCACCAATGGGGTCACCTGGGATCACCGGAAGGGTTAAATGAGGTCATTTGAGGTCACCTGGGGTCACCAAGGGGGTTACCTGAGGTCATTTGGGGTAACCGAGGGGGTCACTAGGGGTAACCGGGGGGGTATCCTGAGGTCATTTGGGTCCTTTTTTGTTCACCTGGGGGTTTCCTGAGGTGATTTGGGGCCTTTTGTGGTCACCCGTGGGGTTACGTGAGGTCATTTTGGGTCTCCGGGGGGGTCACCTCGGGTCACCTTGGGAATTACCTGAGGTCATTTGGGGTCACCTGTCGTCACCGGGGAGGTTACCTGAGGTCATTTGGGGTCGCGTGGCGTCACCGAATGGGTTACCTGAGGTCATTTGGGGTCACCAGGAGTCACCGGGGGGGTCAGCTGAGGTCATTTGGGGTCACCAATGGGGTCACCTGGGATCACCGGAAGGGTTACCTGAGGTCATTTGGGGTCATCAATGGGGTCACCGGGGGGGTTACCTGAGGTCATTTGGGTCCTTTTGTGGTCACCGTGGGGGTTATCTGAGGTCATTTGGGGTCACCTGGGGTCACCGAGGGGGTCACCTGAGGTCATTTGGGGTCACCGGGGGAGTCACCAGGGGTCACCGGGGGGGTATCCTGAGGTCATTTGGGGCCTTTTTTGGTCACCTGGGGGGTTTCCTGAGGTGATTTGGGGCCTTTTGTGGTCACCGTGGGGGTTACCTGAGGTCATTTTGGGTCACCGGGGGGGTAACCTCGGGTCACCTTGGGAATTACCTGAGGTCATTTGGGGTCACCAGGAGTCACTGGGGGGGTTACCTGAGGTCATTGGGTGCCTTTTGTGGTCACCAGGGGGGTTACCTGATGTCATTTGGGGTCACCTGGGGTCACCGGTGGGGGTACCTGAGGTCATTTGGGGTCACCTGGGGTCACCGTGGGGTTACCTGAGGTCATTTGGGGTCACCTGGGGTCACCGACGGGGTCACTTGAGGTCATTTGGGGTCACCTGGGGGTCACCAGGGGTCACCGGGGGGGTATCCTGAGGTGATTTGGGGCCTTTTGTGGTCACCGGGGGGTTACCTGAGGTCATTTGGGGTCACCTGGGGTCTCCGGGGGGGGTACCTGAGGTCATTTGGGTTCACCTGGGTTCACCGGGAGGGGTTACCTGAGGTCAATTGGGGTCACCTGGGTTCACCGGGGGGGTCACCTGAGGTCATTTGGGGTCACCTGGGGTCACCGGGGGGGATACCTGATGTCATTTTGGGTCACCTGGGGTCACCAAGGGGGTCACCTGAGGTCATTTGGGGTCACCGGGGGGGTCACCAGGGGTCACCGGGGGTTTTACCAGAGGTCATTTGGGGCCTTTTTTGGTCACCTGGGGTGTTTCCTGAGGTGATTTCGGGCCTTTTGGGGTCACCCAGGGTGGTCATCTCGGGTTACCGGAAGGGTTACCTGAGGTTATGTGGGGTCACCAGGGGTCACCGGGGCCGTTACCTGAGGTCATTTTGGGTCACCATGGGGGGTCACCTCGGGTCACCTTGGGAATTACCTGAGGTCATTTTGGGTCACCTGGCGTCACAGAAGGGGTTACCTGAGGTCATTTGGGGTCACCAGGAGTCACCGGGTGGGTTACCTGAGGTCATCTGGGGTCACCGGGGGGGTTACCTGAGGTCACCAGGGGGGTTACCTGAGGTCATTGGGTGTCTTTTGTGGTCACCGGGAGGGTTACCTGAAGTCATTTGGGGTCCCCTGGGGTCACCGGGGGTTACCAGAGTTCATTTGGGGTCACCGGGGGGGTCACCTGGGGTCACCGGGGGGGTTTCCTCAGGTCATAGAAGGCCTTTTGTGGTCACCGGGGGGGTTACCTGAAGTTATTTGGGGTCACCTGGGGTGTCACCGGGGGTCACCGGGGGGTTACCTGAGGTCATTTTGCGTCACCTGGGGTCACCGTGTGGGTTACCAGAGGTCATTTTGGGTCACCTCGCGTCACCGAGGGGGTCACCTGAGGTCATTTGGGGTCACCAATGGGGTCACCTGGGATCACCGGAAGGGTGTCCTGAGGTCATTTGTGGTCACCTGGGGGGTCACCTGAGGTCACCTGGGGAGTTACCTGAAGTCATTTGGGGTAACCTGGGGTCACGGGGGGTTACCTGAGGTCATTTGGGTCCTTTTGTGGTCACTGGGGGGTTACCTGAGGTCATTTGGAGTCACCTGGGGTCACCGAGGGGGTCACCTGAGGTCATTTGGGGTCACCGGGGGGGTCACCAGGGGTCACCAGTGGCTTTACCTGTTGTCATTTTGGGTCACCAGGGGGGTCACCTCGGGTCACCTTGGGAATTACCTGAGGTCATTTGGGGTCACCTGGCGTCACCATTGGGGTTACCTGAGGTCATTTGGGGTCACCAAAAGTCACTGGGTGGGTGATTTGAGGTTATTTGGGGTCACCAGGAGTCACTGCGGGGGGGTTACCTGAGGTCATTTGTGGTCACCGGGGGTCACCTGAGGTCACCGGGTGGTTAGCTGAGGTCATTGGGTGCCTTTGTGGTCACCGGGGGGGTCACCTGAAGTCATTTGGGGTCACCTGGGGTCACCGGGGGGGATACCTGAGGTCATTTGGGGTCACCTGGGGTCACCGGGGGAATTACCTGAGGTCATTTGGGGTCACCTGGGGTCACCGAGGGGATCACCTGAGGTCATTTGGGGTCACCGTTGGGGTCACCTGAGGTCACCGGGGGTGTTACTTGAGGTCATTCGGTGCCTTTTGTGCTCACCGGGGGCGTTACCTGAAGTCATTTGGGGTCACCAGGAGTCACTGGGGGGGGTACCTAAGTTTATTTGTTGCATTTTGTGGTCACCCCGGAGGGTCACGTCGGGTCACCGGGGGGGTTACCTGAGATCATTTGGGGTCCCCTGGGGTCACCAGGAGGGTTTCCTGAGGTCATTTGGGGTCACCTGGGTCACCGAGGGGGTCAGCTGAGGTCATTTGGGGTCACCAATGGGATCACCTGGGATCACCGGAAGGGTTACCTGAGGTCATTTGGGGTCACCTGGGATCACCGGGGGGGTTACCTGAGGTCATTTTGGGTCACCTGGTGTCATTGAGGGGGTCACCTGAGGTCATTTAGGGTCATCAATGGGGTCACCGGGGTTACCTGAGGTCATTTGGGTCCTTTGTGGTCACCGTGGGGGTTACCTGAGGTCATTTGGGGTCACCTGGGGTCACCGGGGGTTACCTGAGGTCATTTGGGGTCACCGTGGGGTCACCAGGGTCACCTGGGAGTTATCCTGAGGTCATTTGGGGTCACCTGTTGGTCACCGGGGGTTACCTGAGGTCATTTGGGGTCACCTGGGGTCACCGGGGGTTACCTGAGGTCATTTGGGGTCAGTCCTGGGGTCACCTGAGGTCACCGGGGGGGTTACCTGAGGTCATTTGGGGTCACCTGGGGTCACCGGTGGGGGTACCTGAGGTCATTTGGGGTCACCTGGGTTCACCGGGGCGGTTCTCTGAGGTCATTTTGGGTCACCTGGGGTCACCGACGGGGTCACCTGAGGTCATTTGGGGTCACCTGGGGGTCACCAGGGGTCACCGGGGGTATCCTGAGGTCATTTGGGGCCTTTTTGGTCACCTGGGGGTTTCCTGAGGTGATTTGGGGCCTTTGTGGTCACCGGGGGTTACCTGAGGTCATTTTGGGTCACCGGGGGTCACCTCGGGTCACCTTGGGAATTACCTGAGGTCATTTGGGGTCACCTGGCGTCACCGGGGGGGTTACCTAGAGGTCATTTGGGGTCACCTGGGGTATTTGAGGCGGGTCACCTAAGGTCATTTGGGGTCACCAATGGGGTCCCCTTGGATTACAGGAAGAGTTACCTGAGGTCATTTGAGGTCACCTGGGGTCACCAAGGGGGTTAACTGATGTCATTTGGGGTAACCTGGGGTCACCGGGGGTTACCTGAGGTCATTTGGGTACTTTTGTGGTCACCGGTGGGGTTACCTGAGGTCATTTGGGGTCACCTGGCGTCACCGAAGGGGTTACCTGAGGTCATTTGGGGTCACCAGGAGTCACCGGGGTGGTTACCTGAGGTCATTTGGGGTCACCGAGGTTCACCTGAGGTCACCGGGGGGGTTACCTGGGGTCATTGGGTACCTTTTGTGGTCACCGGGGGAGTTACCTGAGGTCATTTGGGGTCACCTTGGGTCACCGGTGGGTGTACCTGAGGTCATTTGGGGTCACCTGGGGTCACCGGGGGGTTACCTGAGGTCATTTGGGGTCACCTGGGGTCACCGAGGGGGTCACCTGAGGTCATTTGTGGTCACCAAGGAGGTCACCGGGGTCACCGGGGTTACCTGAGGTCATTTGGGGCCTTGTTTGGTCACCTGGGGGTTACCTGAGGTGATTTGGGACCTTGTGGTCACCGGGGGTGTTACCTGAGGTCATTTGGGGTCACCGGGGGTCACCTGGGTCACCGTGGGAGTTACCTGAGGTCATTTGGGGTCACCTGGCGTCACCGGGGGGGTTACCTGAGGTCATTTGGGGTCACCTGGAGTCACCGGGTGGGTTACCTGAGGTCATCTGTGGTCACCTGAGGTCACCGGGGGTTACCTGAGGTCATTGGGTCACTTTGGGTCACCGGGGGGTTACCTGAGGTCATTTGGGGTCACCATGGGGTCACCTGGGATCACCGGAGGGTTACCTGAGGTCATTTGGGGTCACCTGGGGTCACCAGGGGGTTACCTGAAGTCATTTGGGGTCACCTGGGTCAACAGGGGGGTTTCCTGAGGTCATTTGGGGTCACCTGGGGTCACCGAGGGGGTCAGCTGAGGTCATTTGGGGTCACCAATGGGGTCACCTGGGATCACCGGAAGGGTTACCTGAGGTCATTTGGGGTCACCTGGGATCACCGGAGGGGTTACCTGAGGTCATTTTGGGTCACCTGGTGTCAACGAGGGGTCACCTGAGGTCATTTGTGCTCATCAATGGGGTCACCGGGGGGGTTACCTGAGGTCATTTGGGGCCTTTTGTGGTCACCGTGGGGGTTACCTGAGGTCATTTGGGGTCACCTGGGGTCACCGACGGGGATCACCTGAGGTCATTTGGGGTTACCGGGGGGGTCACCAGGGGTCACCGGGTGGGTATCCTGAGGTCTTTTGGGGCCTTTTTTGGTCACCTGGGGGGTTTCCTGAGGTGATTTGGGGCCTTTTGTGGTCACCGGGGGGGTTACCTGAGGTCATTTTGGGTCACCGGGGGGGTAACCTTGGGACACCTTGGGAATTACTTGAGGTCATTTGGGGTCACCAGGAGTCACTGGGGGGGTTACCTGAGGTCATTGGGTGCCTTTTGTGGTCACCGGGGGGGTTACCTGATGTCATTTGGGGTCACCTGAGGTCACCGGGGGGTACCTGAGGTCATTTGGGGTCACCTGGGGTCACCGGGGGGTTACCTGAGGTCATTTGGGGTCACCTGGGGTCACCGACGGGGTCACCTGAGGTCATTTGGGGTCACCTGGGGGTCACCAGGGGTCACCGGGGGTATCCTGAGGTCATTTGGGGCCTTTTTGGTCACCTGGGGGGTTTCCTGAGGTGATTTGGGGCCTTTGTGGTCACCGGGGGTTACCTGAGGTCATTTTGGGTCACCTGGGGTCACTCGGGTCACCTTGGGAATTACCTGAGGTCATTTGGGGTCACCTGGGGTCACCGGGGGTTACCTGAGGTCATTTGGGGTCACCTGGGGTCACCGGGGGTTACCTGAGGTCATTTGGGGTCACCTGGGGTCACCGGGGTGTTACCTGAGGTCATTTGGGGTCACCTGGGGTCACCGGGGGTCACCTGAGGTCATTTGGGGTCACCTGGGGTCACCTGGGTCACGGGGGTTACCTGAGGTCATTTGGGGTCACCTGGGGTCACCGGGCGGTTACCTGAGGTCATTTGTGGGTCACCGGGGGTCACCTCGGGTCACCTGGGGAATTACCTGAGGTCATTTGGGGTCACCTGGTGTCACCGAGGGGTTACCTGAGGTCATTTGGGGTCACCTGGGGTCACCGGGGGTTACCTGAGGTCATCTGGGGTCACCGGGGGTCACCTGGGGTCACCGGGGGTTACCTGAGGTCATTGGGTGCCTTTAGGTGCCTTTGTGGTCACCGGGAGGCAACCTGAAGTCATTTGGGGTCACCTGGGGTCACCGGGGGTTACCTGAGGTCATTTGGGGTCACCTGGGGTCACCGAGGGGGTCACCTGAGGTCATTTGTGGTCACCGGGGGGGTCACCAGGGGTCACCGGGGGGGTTACCTGAGGTCATTTGGGGCCTTTTTTGGTCACCTGGGGGGTTTCCTGAGGTGATTTGGGGCCTTTGTGGTCACCGGGGTTACCTGAGGTCATTTTGGGTCACCGGGGGTCACCTGGGTCACCTTGGGAATTACCTGAGGTCATTTGGGGTCACGTGGGGTCACCGGGGGGGTTACCTGAGGTCATTTGGGGTCACCAGGAGTCTCCGGGGGGGTTACCTGAGGTCATTAGGGGTCACCTGGTGTCACCGGTGGGGTCACCTGAGGTCATTTGCGGTCATCAATGGGGTCACCGGGGGGGTTACCTGAGGTCATTTGGGGTAACCTGGGGTCACCAATGGGGTTACCTGAGGTCGTTTGGGGAAACCTGGGGTCACCGGGGGGGTTACCTGAGGTTATTTGGGTCCTTTTGTGGTCACCGTGGGGGTTACCTGAGGTCATTTGGGGTCACCTGGGGTCACCGAGGGGGTCACCTGAGGTCATTTGGGGTCACCGGGGGGGTCACCAGGGGTCACCGGGGGGGTATCCTGAGGTCATTTGGGGCCTTTTTTGGTCACCTGGGGGGTTTCCTGAGGTGATTTGGGGCCTTTTGTGGTCAACAAGGGGGTTACCTGAGGTCATTTTGGGTCACCGGGGGTGGGTAACCTCGGGTCACCTTGGGAATTACCTGAGGTCATTTGGGGTCACCAGGAGTCACCGGGGGTTACCTGAGGTCATTGGGTGCCTTTTGTGGTCACCGGGGGGGTTACCTGATGTCATTTGGGGTCACCTGAGGTCACCGGTGGGGGTACCTGAGGTCATTTGGGGTCACCTGGGGTCACCGGGGGGTTACCTGAGGTCATTTGGGGTCACCTGGGGTCACTGACGGGGTCACTTGAGGTCATTTGGGATCACCTGGTGGGTCACCAGGGGTCACCGGGGGGTATCCTGAGGTCATTTGGGGCCTTTTTTGGTCACCTGGGGGGTTTCCTGAGGTGATTTTTGGCCTTTTGTGGTCACCGGGAGGGGTTACCTTAGGTCATTTGGGGTCACCTGGGGTCACCGGTGGGGGTACCTGAGGTCATTTGGGGTCACCTGGGTTCACCGGGGGGGGTTACCTGAGGTCATTTGGGGTCACCTGGGTTCACCGGGAGGGTCACCTGAGGTCATTTGGGGTCACCTAGGGTCACCGGGGGGGTTACCTGAGGTCATTTGGGGTAACCTGGGGTCACCAAGGGGGTCACCTGAGGTCATTTGGGGTCACCGGGGGGGTCACCAGGGGTCACCAGGGGGTTTACCTGAGGTCATTTGGGGCCTTGTTTTGGTCACCTGGGAGGTTTCCTGAGGTGATTTGGTGCCTTTTGGGGTCACTCAGGGTGGTCACCTCGGTTCACCGGAAGGGTTACCTGAGATCATTTGGGGTCACCTGGGATCACCGGGGGTTACCTGAGGTCATTTGGGGTCACCTGGCGTCGCCAAGGGGTCACCTGAGGTCATTTGGTGTCACCAATGGGGTCACCTGGGATCACCGGAAGGGTTACCTGAGGTCATTTGGGGTCACCTGGGGTCACCGGGGCGGTTACCTGAGGTCATTTTGGGTCACCGGGGGGGTCACCTCGGGTCACCTTGGGAATTACCTGAGGTCATTTGGGGTCACCTGGTGTCACCGAAGGGGTTACCTCAGGTCATTTGGGGTCACCAGGGGTCACCGGGGCGGTGATTTGAGGTCATCTGGGGTTACCGTGTGGGTCGCCTGAGGTCACCGGGGGGGTTACCTGAGGTCATTGGGTGCCTTTTGTGGTCACCGGGGAGGTAACCTGAAGTCATTTGGGGTCACCTGGGGTCACTGGGGGTTACCTGAGGTCATTTGGGGTCACCTGGGGTCACCGAGGGGTCACCTGAGGTCATTTGGGGTCACCTGGGGTCACCAGGGGTCACCGGGGTTACCTGAGGTCATTTGGGGCCTTTTTGGTCACCTGGGGGTTTCCTGAGGTGATTTGGGGCCTTTGTGGTCACCGGGGGTTACCTGAGGTCATTTTGGGTCACCGGGGGTCACCTCGGGTCACCTTGGGAATTACCTGAGGTCATTTGGGGTCACCTGGCGTCACCGGGGGTTACCTGAGGTCATTTGGGGTCACCTGGTGTCACCGGGGGGTTACCTGAGGTCATTTGGGGTCACTCAATGGGGTCACCGGGGGTTACCTGAGGTCATTTGGGGTAACCTGGGGTCACCAAGGGGTTACCTGAGGTCATTTGGGGTAACCTGGGGTCACCGGGGGTCACCTGAGGTCATTTGGGGTCACCTGGGGGTCACCAGGGGTCACCGGGGGTATCCTGAGGTCATTTGGGGCCTTTTGTGGTCACCGGGGGTTACCTGAGGTCATTTGGGGTCACCTGGGGTCACCGGGGGGGTTACCTGAGGTCATTTGGGGTCACCTGGGGTCACCGAGGGGGTCAGCTGAGGTCATTTGGGGTCACCAATGGGATCACCTGGGATCACCGGAAGGGTTACCTGAGGTCATTTGGGGTCACCTGGGGTCACCGGGGGGGTTACCTGGAGTCATTTGGGGTCACCTGGTGTCACCGAGGGGGTCACCTGAGGTCATTTAGGGTCATCAATGGGGTCACCGGGGGGGTTACCTGAGGTCATTTGGGTCCTTTTGTGGTCACCGTGGGGGTTACCTGAGGTCATTTGGGGACACCTGGGGTCACCGAGGGGGTCACCTGAGGTCATTTGGGGTCACCGTGTGGGTCACCAGGGATCACCGGGGGTATCCTGAGGTCATTTGGGGCCTTTTTTGGTCACCTGGGGGGTTTCCTGAGGTAATTTGGGGCCTTCTGTGGTCACCGGGGGTTACCTGAGGTCATTTGGGGTCACCGAGGGTCACCTGAGGTCACCTGGGGGTTACCTGAGGTCATTGGGTACCTTTGTGGTCACCGGGGGGTTACCTGAGGTCATTTGGGGTCACCTGGGGTCACCGGGGGTTACCTGAGGTCATTTGGGGTCACCTGGGGTCACCGGGGTTACCTGAGGTCATTTGGGGCCTTTTGGTCACCTGGGGGTTTCCTGAGGTCGATTTGGGGCCTTCTGTGGTCACCGGGGGTTACCTGAGGTCATTTTGGGTCACCTGGGGTCACCTCGGGTCACCTGGGAATTACCTGAGGTCATTTGGGGTCACCTGGGGTCACCGGGGGTTACCTGAGGTCATTTGGGGTCACCTAGGGGTCACCGAGGGGGTTACCTGAGGTCATTTGGGGTCACCTGGTGTCACCTGGGGGTCACCTGAGGTCATTTGGGGTCACCATGGGGTCACCGAGGGGGTTACCTGAGGTCATTTGGGGTCACCTGGGGTCACCAAGGGGGTTACCTGAGGTCATTTGGGGTCACCTGGGGTCACCGGGGGGTTACCTGAGGTCATTTGGGGTCACCTGGGGTCACCGGGGGGTTACCTGAGGTCATTTGGGGTCACCAGGGGTCACCGGGGGGTTACCTGAGGTCATTTGGGTCAGGGTCACCTGGGGTCACCGGGGGGTTACCTGAGGTCATTTGGGGTCACCTGTGGTCACCGGGGGGTTACCTGAGGTCATTTGGGGTCACCTGGGGTCACCGGGGGGTTACCTGAGGTCATTTGGGGTCACCTGGGGTCACCGAGGGGGTCACCTGAGGTCATTTGGGGTCACCGGGGGGGTCACCAGGGGTCACCGGGGGGGTATCCTGAGGTCATTTGGGGCCTTTTTTGGTCACCTGGGGGGTTTCCTGAGGTGATTTGGGGCCTTTTGTGGTCACCGGGGGGTTTCCTGAGGTCATTTTGGGTCACCGGGGGGGTCACCTCGGGTCACCTAGGAATTACCTGTGGTCATTTGGGGTCACCTGGCGTCACCGGGGGGGTTACCTGAGGTCATTTGGGGTCACCAGGAGTCACCGGGGGGGTCACCTGAGGTCATTGGGTGCCTTTTGTGGTCACCGGGGAGGTTACCTGATGTCATTTGGGGTCACCTGGGGTCACCGGGGGGTACCTGAGGTCATTTGGGGTCACCTGGGGTCACCGGGGGTTACCTGAGGTCATTTGGGGTCACCTGGGGTCACCGAGGGGTCACCTGAGGTCATTTGGGGTCACCTGGGGGTCACCAGGGGTCACCGGGGGTATCCTGAGGTCATTTGGGGCCTTTTTGGTCACCTGGGGGTTTCCTGAGGTGATTTGGGGCCTTTGTGGTCACCGGGGGGTTACCTGAGGTCATTTTGGGTCACCGGGGGTCACCTCGGGTCACCTTGGGAATTACCTGAGGTCATTTGGGGTCACCTGGCGTCACCGGGGGTTACCTGAGGTCATTTGGGGTCACCTGGGGTCACCGGGGGGTTACCTGAGGTCATTTGGGGTCACCAGTGGGGTCACCTGGGATTACAGGAAGGGTTACCTGAGGTCATTTGAGGTCACCAGGAGTCAC